>NC_091823.1:28269187-28469187 GCF_038994185.2 Dermacentor albipictus | reverse complement strand
CTGCGCTGTGCGCACTCTGTGGTACGAGAATGGCGCTTCGCGGCTCCGGCGCGGTGCCCTTCCATGGCGTGCTGATTTCATTGTCGGTAAATGAAAGCGCGCGTACGGCCACGCTATAACGCTTAATAATAACCCTGTCGCGGCATTCAATGTGCTCCGAACACTAGCCACGTGAAGACAATTAAGCTATGTTTTCTTTTCTTGTTTTTCTGCTTAAACCCGCCACACGTGCCTAATAAATCGACATGCAAATCGCGATAATTCATTTTTTTTTCAGAGAATTTACACATTTTGTTCTCATCACATTATATGCATGCGCAGTGTCACTCGTGGAAAATGCTCCCGAGAATTTTCATATTATTTGTTGGGCTTTGGGGTCACGTGTAGCCGAATCCTCAATGTTCGGATACAGCAATTAACGCGTTCCAGACTTTCGAGTGTTTTTGTGAACGCTCACTTTTACGCAGCTGTGTAATAAATTTATTAAATTTTGTTGTATTAAATACAACAAAATTTTAGCGGTACTGAGAGGTAGAATAATGAATGCAAAGTGCTGTTCATGGTGGCTTTTTCTAGGCAGTTAATAGGCGCATAAGTTTCTGATGAGTTGTGTTGCGCACAATTATGGACAAACGGTATTTAATCCTGAGATATAGAGCGCTGACGATTGCGCGGCAGGGTAACACACAAATGTTAAACGTAGGTGCGCATAAAATTGGATCGCAAAGGCCCACGCTCTGAAGTGATCGTCACTGTTGCTGGCACCCCGATTAGACTTTTCGTGGCTTGTACTCTCTGCATTGTAGCATGGCATTTGGAACACCTTCGACATGGGTCTTAATTCATGGCGGCTATGTGGTGCTTCAGGCATTCAAGGTTTTTCTTCTAATATATAATTAATTATCAGTAAATAATTAGGAAACACAAAGACGTAACCAATAATTGAAAAAAAAACTTTAATGACATTTAATTCATGGCGGCTATGTGGTGCTTCAGACATTAAAGTTGCTTCTTCTAATTAATTAATTAATTAATTATCAGTAAATAATTAGGAAACACAAATACGTAACCAATAATTGAAAAAAAAAACACTTTAATGAGCTTTCGGGACTTAACCAGTGATAAGCACCGGGGCCGCACGTTTCAGCTTCGCTGATTAACCATCTGTACGGAGTACTTAGGCTGACAGTTCTCAATGTTTTTTTTTTCTTAAACCCAGATTCAAAGAGTAACCTATCTAGTTATTGTGATTTAACTAAGTTTATTTAGACCTTGTCTTCCTGTCCGCTTTTTACTCGCAGAGGGTGGCTTAGTGACTATGCCGTAGCACTGCTAAGCTCGAAGTCGTAGGTTTGATTCCGGCCGTTGCGGCCGCCTTTAGACGTAGTCGAAATGCAAAAACACATATGTACCGTTCGTTGGGTGAACGTTAAAGAAGCGCAGGTGGCCGAAATTGGTGGCGCAGTTAAAGGCGCAGGTGGCCTCATAGTCAGATTGTGGCTTTCGCACCTAAAACCACTCAATTTAATTTTCTTTTTCCTGCTGTTCGTATATATTACCCTTCTATGTGTACACCGCTTTTCTTTTATTGAAAATAACAAGATACATAGGAACTCTAACCTCTGCTAGCATGTATTGTGTCTGGCGCTTCTTGTGGCGCATTTCTCCTTCAATATTTTCAGTTTCGCATGCCTTGTGAAAGACAATGTATTGATGTTTCGACGAGCAGGTGAAAGGTCCTTGCGCTTTTCTCATTCTAGGAATTCGTGGCGCTCTATAAATAGAGTTCACACGGGGGCTATATCTGCGGAATGTTTATCAATGACTGGTTTCCACGTTACTCGCTTTTCTCGCGTGAGTGGGACGGTGGAGTCAACCAAAATGATAGTGACGAAAGATATAGAACACACTCCCCAATTTCGCTGGTGGCGGGTGAGGATAAAATCAACTGTGGAGCCAATATTTCCTCCCTTGTTGTACGCCGCACTTTGAAGAGCGTATGGAGAGGTTCTTCAGAAAAATATACAGGGACAAATTCGACGCAGTAGATATTGCACTACGAATTCTGAATAATGTATCCGCAAAACCTGCCAATTTGCGCGTTTGCACTTTTTTTTAACTGTTGTATGTAAGCTTCTTGCAAGCAGCCCGCTTGCTCTTCAACAGACAACGAAAGTCCGGGCAAAACAGACTTTACCAATATTTGTTCTCACAAAAAGTCTTCGTACTATACACCTAGTACAATCTACAGATTGTCTAAATTTTTGGTTATATGGGTACTTTATATTTGTAAGAAAAAGAGGCGAATACTAGAACAGGCGTTCGCTACATGTCCGCGACACACTTACAATATCTACAAGGCTTCCAGGAGACCGATGTTAGTAAACAACGATGCCTCTTTAGCACCGTCAAACACGGCGTTGAAAGAGTGGTGCCGAGATGATGAGCGGTGAGTGCGGCCCCGCGTTCGTCGCTTGAGCCACCGCAACCTGGGCTGCCCCGAGCGAAACAGCCGGGAGTCTGACCCTGTCTCACTCTGGCAGAAACCGACAGTATAGGAGCTAGCGTTGACGAATTCACGGAGCCTCTTACGGCAATAACTGTTTAAGGAGAAGTCTTGCGACTTCTCTGACGCGACTAGAAAGGGGTTCGATAACGTGAATACGAGAGCACAGATTTGGTCCTATAACGCTGATTTCACCTTTCGACGAGCGCACCACCATTAAGGCCGTACGGCTCGAGCTGGGAAAAACGAAAAGCGCGTATATTGGGGTGTCCTATTGCGCGGAGTGCATACGACTGAATACGAGGGTGTCGTGCAAATGCACGAAGCCAGAGGTGTGGCTGCGAAGTTTCCAACGAACCGCTCGTGATATTTGGGCTACGCTGGAAAAACTGAACGGCGTGCTAATACGCTTGAACTTGCAGAAAGGAGCGATCGTAGCAGTTGTGTGGATGTGCAGAGACGGCGCATTCGGTACAGCAGCAGGCATGAGCAACCACCTCGCTCAGATAATTACGCCAACGGTGCCTCAGCGATGGCATACGCGTTCTCGCGTGAGAATAACAGGATTTATAGATGGTGGCTTATGCGAGCACAGTATGATGAAATCAAAGAAAAGAGAAAATGGGTAATAAATTAACAGCCCGTAAGATACGTATCTGGATCACAGTTGCCGTTGTTTATGCCGATCGACCGCTCATATTGACTCGTCTCAGGGCGGAAAGACGTGGCTCATGTGTGCAGACATGTATGTTTTGCTATTTTTCGAGATTAGCTCATAACAACGACGTACCCGTTCCCCAATTTTAGGCGCTAACAACGATATATGGCGGTACATGTCGATGTAAACAAATGAATCGCTTTGGTAAATCCGACGCGAAAGGTCATGTTCGAAGACTTCTTGAGTATGCAAAGCGGCTAAACAATGTGTAAAACGAATACAAAAGGCGAGCTCCCGGTGTAGAAATCTGCGACAACAAATTCCAATGCAGCCCGCGTTGGCAGACTGAACTCAGCATGCCTTTATAGGACGCACTTGGAGAACAGTAGCGCACTCGGGCCTGCTCACCCAGCACTCCGTGAGTGCTACATGGCTTGTAGGAGCGACATGCGTCCACGCAGAAACCAATAATAATTATTCACCATCGACGAAATGCACAACCGACGCGAACTCAACATGGCCACAGGTACATAAATCAACTGGTTAAAGCTCCGCACCTTTACTAAAACGTTTCCAGCAGCGTGCGGCAGAGGGCCGCACAGGAAAACGAAAAACGCGATTTGTATAGGCTTGAAGAAATTGTAATGGCAGAGCGTTTGATGTGACCCTAAACCGCGTCTATCAGTCCTTTAAGTTAAAAGGGGATGACACAGATTTAGAAGCAGCAAAAGTTTCTTGAAAAATTAAGACGAAGAAAAGATGCAGGAGGCAGTTTTATGCCTCTCGCAGCTGCTAATGCCGCTTAGATGCTGGAACGACAGCATTGGCCAACTTCGATACATAGACAAGCCATTTCCTATAAGATGACAGTATGACCAGAATTGCCACCGTATTCCTACCGTGGTACAAGCATCTGGTGCTTGACGCAGAAGGAGATCAAGAATTGCGGCATCGGCACTCATTGAATGCGAATGCGGAGAAAAAACATGGGTGAAGAAACAGCGAAAGGGACCGGTTAGTAGTTGGGTTCTAGACCTGGTGGCTAAGTGGGGCGTTGAATTTAGTGAAGAGCTCGATGCGACAACCGATAGTTCATGAGCAACCGTAAGAAGCGCCCGGAGAGCACTGGATAGCAAAAACTCCAGAAACACCGACCTCCATAATCTTGTTCACCTATAGATTGTAGTGAGTTGTAATGTTTGACGACTATTATCTGAACAATTTCTTCAGACAGGCCAGTTGTTTAAGCCGAATAACAATGATGGACCAAGAGAAATACTTGCTTACTCTTTTATACACACTGCCTACACTTCTTAAACACAAATCGAATCATTCTGGTTAAGGTCTATACGCTAATGTATGGATTGAGCAATTAATTTTGTTGAGTGGCTGGCTGCCACGATTCTTATTCGTCTTTCCAGGGACCATTTGATCCACCTCCAATTATACCTGAAAGAACATTCGCAAGTAAAAGAGCGAGTAACAAAATAAAATGGAAACGGAAATAGGGAGTCGAGTTTCAGGAGAACAAAGAAGGTCGGTGGCTGGAATACCAGCGTTCATCGACCCGGCCAATTCGGTCGGTGCTTGTCATTCCATAAGAACGGTCGTCCGTTGCACTACCGGACGCTCACTCCCGTTCGTGTCTTTTGCTTCTCTGAACCGGTTTCCCCAGCATGCTGTGCGACGCTTGACTTTTCTGACGGGCCACGGTTTGATGACGATCACGCTCTGCCCATCAAGAACAACATTGGCAAAAGCCAGTGGGTAGGACATGGGACGCGAATAAAAAGATGCAATGCGCAACAATCCTAATAAGAAGAACGTCGCTTTGACAGAAAGGCAAGAAAATGTGATCAAAAAGAGTTAAAAAGCCTAGATACAGACTCGAATGAAGGTACTCTCCATTCCGCCAGCCTTAATTAACTTTCGTGTGGTGAGACACTTGCTCGTTATTAGGTCATAGAATTGTACACTCGTAATTATTTTTTCTTTTGCCTACGAAGCGGCGAAGAGGCAAGACCTCGACGTCCCATCGTGGGAGGCCTAGGCCCAGCCGACTAAACTGCTGGTGCTTATTAAAGTTCACTCTCTCTCTCTCTCTCTTGTATCACACAAATATTTTTATGGATGCATGGTGGATATGGATACATAGCATACATGGTGTTCCGCGTTTGTGCATGTGTTACGTTGATATGCAGTTAATCTCCTTAGTTTTAGTGCAATAAGGACAGGACGAATCGATAACATTTCATTCAAGAAATGCTTATTTACTGCATGTCCACGTTCACGATACAAACAATGAAGCCTGTTACTTTCCCTTGTACGTAGATTCAGCACTTGGATTTCTTGCGACCCAGTAAAGGAAATATCAGACAACAAGAGAAGTTTACGTCTCGGACTCGTGCGAAATTGATTTTGAAGTTGTTTGCAGCAACCAACAACAAAGACGGTTTCACGGGTGACCAGGAAATTAAGCTGTTTAGAACAGCTCTTCGCGTTCAACTTTTCGACCACGGGAGTTAATGAGCATTGCCAACGCAGCAGCTGGTTCGCATAGGCTTCTCCTCCCTCCACGCTGTACGAAAGCTCGGAGGCGTTTGGTAGAGGGTGAGGATGGGTGTTAGCAAAAGTTCCACCTCTGGTGGCAAAGTCACGTGTGTTAGTCTTCGCGCATTTAGAGGTGGCTGTCGCAGAACACTGTCCTCCGAAAACAACAGGTGGGGAAGGGGTTGTGCTCTTCGTGCCTCTTACACCATGATAAAAAGAATACCCTCAGCACCAAAACAGTGAACGCTTGTGATGGCCAATACTGGTGACTGTGAGGTGTACAACTGCAGCAAGAGCTGAACCAGAACGGACAGCTTCTAAATTAGCCGGGAGGGTATCAGAAAAAGGATACACGAAGAGAACAAAAATTTGTTGGAACCACTCCTAATGTTTGATTCTGCACAACTCAGAGAAAGGCTAAAGACGTTTATTTATTTGTTGACTGATTTATTGAGTGTTTTATTTACTTACAAAAGTACATACAGCGCGCAAATTGGGCATTATTGTAGGGACAAACAGTATGAATAGGGTAGAAAACTAGGTACACTCAAGAAAGGCATATGAACAATATTATCTGGCACAACACAGGCGATCAGTTCTCCCATAAAAGCATATGCTCTTCCAGCAGCATAAAGAAAGATGGCACATGACAATACATTTGATTAATTCTACTTTTGAATGGTACGCAGAAGAGAAGCATGAGAGAAAGCATTATTATGGCAGTTAAATATGCGCAACTTCTGGATTTGATCTGTTCATCCTCACTCGTAAGTGGGATATCTACAGTAATCTTGCTTAATATATATATATATATATATATATATATATATATATATATATATATATATATATATATATGTATATATATATCGTGAGACCACATGCCATCCGGCTAACTTCACTATGAGTGCAAACGTTGTCGTGTCATCGTAACTGCCCGGGCATAGTCAAGCTGCTCGTTTCTGCTGGACATAATAAACAAAACAAATAATGTCGTTATGAAGCAAACAGGATATGTCTCCTAAAAAAAGATAACCTTGATCGCAATAAAAAGGTTACGCGCTGTGAAAAAACGATAAGAAACCCAACATCTTTTTATTACCAATTCCTGTCCTATTTCTTACAGATCAAAAAAAAGAAAAGAAAAAAAGCTCTTTTTTTCGACTCTGCCACCCGGGCTTCTGTTTTCTCCGCAGAACGTTTCCCGTATTTCAGGCTAGTAATCCACGTTTAAATTTACCGACATCAAAGCTATTGGCGTTTGGTGTGGCCCAATTGGGCACCACTCACAGTTGCAAGTCACGTTGCAAGTCACCAGTCACAACTTGCAATGACCTTGTCATGGATCTGATAAATATTTTGTACTGTCTTTATAAGCATTTGAATGAACTCCATTCGAAGCCTTGCACGCCTGAATGTTGAGATCGCAAGTTGTTGCCATTGAAATCATTTCGCTTCTGAATAAGATATACATCAGAGAGCTTTGTTTTCTTTCTTGTTACAGATAAAATATGGGAATGAACACATCGATCATTTCGTTTTTATCCGTCTCGTTTAAAATTCTCGGCCAACGGCGTCTGGCATTAAAGATACCCCGGAAAGTGGTAGCGCTCTCCAAGCTTGTTTACTCTTGGGAACTGGACGTCCCTCGTGTTTTTTGAGTGCTCCCACATGCGCGCAGATATTCGCGCCTCGTACTGAAAGCTCGAGCACTAGATGTTTTTGACAGTTCAGCCAGATATATGGCAGTTGAGACACTCGCCAGCATATTGCTTTCAATTTTCGCATGTCTCACACTTTCGTTGCAGTCAACACATCTATGCCCAAGACGCCCACTCCGAATCCTTCGCTTACTTTACCCGAAGCCACGATATGCAACCCATATGCACACAGCGTATTCTGCTAGCACACGTTTGGTAGGAAAATTTCCAATTCCCAAGTGAAAGACCAGCAAGGACTGGTATGGGACTGACAATATATATATATATATATATATATATATATATATATATATATATATATATATATATATATATATATATATATATATATATATATATATATATATATATATATATATATATATGTGTGTGTGTGTGTGTGTGTGTGTGTGTGTGTGTGTGTGCGCTTATATATACAGTGAGCGACTGTTAGTATGGGCGAGATGGGTCAAATCGCAGAACGTGACTACACGCCGAGAGCGATATATTCTAAAGAAAACTATCGCCTGTCCAAACAATACGTTTTATTGGAAAGCGAGGAGTGAACGCTGATTAGGTTTAGTTCCAGCTAAGCCTCCCACAAAGGGATCAACACATGCGGTTGACGTTTGAGCGCAGAAAGAAAAAAAAAACAGCAGATCAGACGTCCGTACGAGTTCCTCATGCATGTTTATGAGCGTCAGCATGTTTATTTTTGTTGTGATTTAGTTCCATGGCCGATCTACTTGCCTCAGTACTGTTTTTGATGGGTGCTGACCTCTATAAGGAGTAAAACCGGTTGAAACTGCACCTCGTCAAACACATTGCCTCGCTGTCATGTTAGCTGTGCAGGTACCAGCCGTGCAAGTTCACAAGTTTGCTTGACGCACGCCCTCTTGCAGGTCACCAATTTTTGTTGCTATGTTTTTACTATACGGCCTCAAAAAATTTCGTTTCCGCTCAGGAAACACGCTTAACGAAGTTGGCAAATCAGTTCAGTGGAAGCCCCCGGTCGAGAAAGGTTCATAGAAGGGAAATTTTGTAATCCACAGAATACGAAGGTTGTCTTTATAGCTTCGTGCTACAGTTAGATGGATGACAATTCTTCCATTTCATGTCTAACAAAGTTGCATAGAATTCGCTTACAACGCTGGTGTGTTATGTCGTTGGCATGCAGACGTTTTGAACAAGTTTACTAGGGCTGCCTGGAAAATGTGCGTACCTTGCACAGCTGTACCTACGTGAAAGCTTGATATGTTTAGCGTATAATTATTATTTTCAATATGATTATATATGACTGATATGTAAGTGTGTCACGGCATATGTTTTTTAATTGCAGGAAACAGTAGGTACAATGTGTCAGACATATGGCCGTATAAATTAATACATTTCGTTGGTTCTTGTGCTTTGTTATTCGGCATGTCTTTAGGCAGATAATGTGGCAAGGAAACAATATTTATGGAACACAGATAGACAGGGCAGTTTTTATTCATTCTTGCAAATCATATGCGTTCGAAGAACTGCCTGTTGCAGGCTATGCATTGGGTGACAGGCAGAAAAGGATTTAGTCATGGCAATGGGCTCATCAGACAAGATCCCTAAGAATATTGATGAACGCGGAAGTGAGCATGAAATGTGAGCAGAGCATTTGCCGGTTAAACTGCGTCCAACTTGGTCAAGTTTTCTGTACTTGCAAATCGGAGTTAAACAAGAGCAGTATTATTCGAAAACATTATGCAAAAGTTCCATTTATGTTGAGGATGCTGTGGGGTCATAAGGGTGTGCTCTGTCTTGAGTTTTAAATGGTTGCAAAACTGTAGATGCTTACTACTCACTCATGTTAACTGCTCATGAAGTAGGAGCTCGTCCAAACTGCAGGATTCTGCAACAATGGCTTGGTTATATTATATGCTCATGACTAGCCCTTACGGTCATATTATTATTATTATTATTTGTTTTGAACACATATGCACATATCCTCCCATATTCAAATTCCCAAATTCTCCCATATCAAGAAATTGAGTTGTGCTATCACAACCGGGTCACAGACTCGCTATTGGTGCGAGGGATTACACTGTGATAATTAAGTTTTCCGAAGCAATGTATTGGATAATAATATGTTTACTCATAGGTAAGAACAATTGAAGCAGTTTGCTTATTGCCTAAATGATAATGACAATTATTATTCTATGTTGGTGCAATACGGAAGTTCGCAGGCTGATGCAAGGAATGTGTTGCAGTGACAGAGCACGTAATAATAGTGTTTTTCAATTCTTTGGAAACCCGCCGTGGTTGCTCAGTGGCTATGGTGTTGGGCTGCTGAGCACGAGGTCGCGGGATCGAATCCCGGCCACGGCGGCCGCATTTCGATGGGGGCGAAATGCGAAAACACCCGTGTGCTTAGATTTAGGTGCACGTTAAAGAACCCCAGGTGGTCAAAATTTCCGGAGTCCACTACGGCGTGCCTCATAATCAGAAAGTGGTTTTGGCACGTAAAACCCCAAATATTAAAAAAAAAATTCTTTGGAAAGACTCGCCGTGGTTGCTTAGTGGCTATGGTGTTGGGCTGCTGAACATGAATTCGCGGGATCGAATACCAGCCACGGCGGCCGCATTTCCATGAGGGAGAAATCCGAAAACACCCGTGTACTAAGATTTAGGTGCATATTAAACCCCAGGTGGCCGGAATTTCCGGAGTCCTCCATTACGGTGTGCCTCATAATCAGAAAGTGGTTTTGGCATGTAAAACCCCATAATTTAATTCTTTGGAAACGAGCAGATATGTGCTGGACAGGTGTCCTATTTACTTTCGGCACAGTCACTGAACGTTCAGTCACACCTTTATTCATAAGTGACACGTCAGGATTCGAATTCTCTTTTCTTTTCCGAAGTTTACCACAGAAAGAAAAAAAGAAAACTCTATTCGACAAACAATCTGTGACAAAGCCAAGAAGCCCACTTCGTTGGAATTATTGCAGTAATTACATCTCTCTAATATTTTATGAAAGCGTTTAGTGAGTTTTTGGAAAAATGTGCGTCATATCGATGATTTTATGGGAAGGAATGGAGGAATGAACGTTTATTGTAAGAAACAGCGAGAAAGTGTCCTTTCTTCGCCCTAGGTGGGCGGCTCTCTTAGTCCAGAAAGCCGTTGGCTAATGCTGCAGCCCGGGCCCGGTCCACCAGACTTCGCTGATCTTCCAGGCTCTGTGGAGTAATTATTTTTTTATCCCCGTCATTGCTTTCTGTTCCTCTCATTTGTAGTGGTCCGTCAGTGCGTGAGCTCATAATTAAGGAGTCCCTACATCTCCCGGATCACTTACTTGTCTCTTCTACGATAACTCTGTGTAAGCAAGCAGCGTGCCCCTAAGTTCGACAGCTGCGCGTTGGCTTCCACGCAAGCCAGAAACAAGCCTACGGCGAATTCTCATTTTGGTCCTGGTTGAGATGAATTATTCTGGAGCTCTTTCGTACGGCCATTTATCGCATGACGCTTCACATTTGAGCGTGACCTCCCTGCTGCTATGCAGACATGCGTACGCGGGGATGCTGGTATCTGCGCATGCAACTTTCAGGCATCGCTTTCACATAAGGAATGAGCAGCCACTGGTTGGTTAAACCTATACTTGATATGTGGTTAGCACGCCTCAGTAGAAGCGTCTCTTCTGTCTCCTTCATACGCATAATTACAGAGGTCATATTTTACGCAGTATCATACTTTCAGATCATCTTTTGTGTAGTTCTTACAGTATACCTCAGTCGCAGGCATGGATTTGTTCATTTCCACGGGCTATCGCCGCACAAATTTTGCCTTTCGCTCTTGCTTAACCACTTGCGGGCTTATTCTACCCTGCAATCGACGAACTGATCTTCAGGACTGCGTAGGCCAGAGACACACCGCTGATACAAATCGATCGTCCATGTATTATGCCTCCATTATTATTGATGGATAGAGATCACACATGCAGAAACCACAGTGCTTAGGAAAATATGCAGCAGATAGAATAAACTTTTTTGTCCAACGGATAAGGTGATCTACCCACCCCCCGACACGCAGGTCAGGCGGCGAGTGCCACCGCCTCAGATGCAGGCTGGGAGGTCCTGGGTCCCAGCAGCCACGAACCGGAGCTGGAGCTCAGAGTCCGAGCTGCACAGCAGGGTCTCTCAAGTGTCTCTACTACCTATTTTGTGCGTTCCCCCGGGAGAGTACGGACATTCCCGTATTATGTGGTCGAGGATCCCTCTCGCCCCACAAAGATTCCGAATCACAAGCTCATGCACCCTTACTCTACCGTTAACACAGCAGCTTGTTTAGCCAATATTAATCTCACCGCAGGCGAACATAATTTAGCAAATCACGCCAACCACACGGGTAACATGCAGCCATGCAAACTTTCCCCACAATGGGACTGCTGAGATACAAAGTTCTTGTACATAAACATATTAAATTGTTGAGTTATGTATTCACTGAAAATTGCCATTTCCCACGTGAATCCTGGGTTCACTATGGAATGTTATTTTCGCAAACGTGGTTATCATAATTTTCCTGACGTACTTATTCGATAAACTGTACATACTCTGCAGTCATTTTATCTCAGATCATGCCGTATTTTTTCACTCGCGAAATATATTTGTAAAATCAAGGCCGTATTGGAGTGTTATGTAAATAGGGTAAATAAAGGTTATTCAAATGGTTAAGGTTATATACCGACTGAGCATCTATGTAAATCCGATGCACTGACGAAATTTTGAACTGAGCAAAAATATTTCATAAAATAAAATCACTTTTAGCTTTTATTTACATGACAGGTGTTCAAAATGTCTCGCAAGACCAGGATTGACTTCTTCGCAAGAACTTTTTGGGGAAGAAACTAGATGACGCAATTTAAAGATACGGATTTTTTAAACGAAGATCCTAAATGATTGAACGATGAATATTGAACATTTGCATAACTATGAAGACTTATTCATACGCAAGAAAAAAAAATGGTCAGCGATTTCTGACTTTTTTAATTTTCGCTGCAAAATGGCGTGCACGCAAGATGTCGATTCACAAAGCTCAAACGACGCAGGTACCGCATTCGCTTTCAGCGTCTGACATTGATTTCTCACTCGACTCTGAGCGCCACCAAATCAGATAGCGCAAGTCATCAGCCTTACTACGGAAGAGTCGGAAGAATAAAGCTTAAATGGAACAGAAATGGCAAAGAAAAATAAAACGAAGCACGCTCGCAATTTGAACTTCTCGCGCTCAAAAACCGCTGATGCCTCTTCAACAAACTGCCAGCAGTTTCAAATCTTCTCGAGGAGGCCGCAGTTGCTTCATGCGGGAACGAAACTAAAGAAAAAAAAACGGGATAGAGAAAGAAGGGACAGGCTCTGGCATCGGAAGCGGCGACAAAGCCCCGTCCGTGTAAGCCTCTCAAAAAGAGATAAAAGTACGTTGAGCAATGCAGGGACGAAGGGACGAGGAACAGCAGGCGGCCCAAATCTGTGTCTCAAGCTGACAATTTGGGGCGGGAGCCACCGAGACAACGGCCACCGCTTGCGGGGGAAGAAGATCTTCGCTAAATCAAATTACCACCACCCGGGAATTCCGCTGGGCGTAATCGGAACAGCTCCCGAAAGTTATCCCCGCGTGACTGCCGCCCGCCAGTTGCTTCAACAGTTTGGCACGACGCGCTCATTAATGCTGCAATCGGCGCGCCTTTTTCTTTCTTTCTTTCTTCTTTTCTTCTTCTCGATCGGCTTCGCGTTCTTTCACTTCAAGCGACGCTTCGCAACCACCACTGCCTGCCGGAGGCACTTAGTCCTAAGACTGTGCCCACCTCGTCTTGTTGCAAGATCACGTATCTGAGAACCTTACTTCCTTGAATATACGCGTAAGTATTGCTAACTTCCTTTTGGTATTTATCCCGAAAAAAAAGTGAACATTGACGTTATCATCCTGGTTGCCTTTACTGCCAATTTCGTTTCTTTTTTTCTATATCCCATGTTCAATATTCCTTCTTTTAATGGTTCGCTGAATGTACTTCAGTGACGCAATCAAAAGGGGTGTTGCATAATGCGGGAATTTCATTTCCGATGTGATCTTCAGCCATTTCTCAGAACGGCAATAACTTCACGTTATCTCGCTCTGTTAAGTGCTGCTTTTTTAAAAATAAAATGTAAGTGAGCTCAAGCACAGCTCTTGTTCGAAAGCCTGTTCCGCCCTCAGCAGTATTTCTAGTTATATTCAACGCATTACTCCAACATCCCGGAAACTAGGTACTCCAGTGAGCTTTTGTACAAAATTTCGTTCAGATATATGTTATGCAATGTGCTTTTGTGTGTGTCCAGTTGCCACCACTAACACGTACTTGTTTCGCACTACCCAGACGTCTTTCACACTTTTGCTTCAGACGAATGACACATGTTATATAAAGCAAAAATGAAAATTGCTCCGGCTGCATCTGGATTATATTTCTCTTAAAAGCTATTTCTATCTATGCTGTCGTTATCAATTAGGTGCCTCATCATCTACGCCTAGAGAACAAGCTTTTTAAAATGTCCTGAAAGCATCGAGTTTCTGCGACATCATGGAAGGGCAGTCAGAATAACCAGGGTAGGATAACCTACTAAAACTATATGGAAATGTGACAAAATAAAACACCTAACAACAAGTTATGTTTAAAACATAATCAATAAACATAAATCCGTAATTGAGCCGGGCACCTTCCGAACACTGAGCTACAAGTATAAAAGCTAAAATATATCGTCTTGACAAGTCTCTTAAATGGTTAAAAGTGCAAAAATGTCGTTGAAAATCATTGCCAGGAACTCTAAACTTTTGCGAAAGCGAGAGTAAGATGTCGCAAAGTGTCTGGCTCAATTTTCCTTTTTTCTTTAATTTGGTGTTTCTATAGTTTCAGATAACAAGCTATTAGTTTTTCACACAAAAAAGGTTTATTACGCTCTTTAAATCATTTATGTATTTCTGATATCTCCCAGTTTTTCGTAGGACGTAGTAAACATTCGCAAAGTATGGCCCCTTTAGCCTGTAACGTTTTTGTCTCTTGACTGTCCCTGTGGCACCTTGGAAAGCTACAGCAGAAGCCAAGCAGAAGCCAAAGCACGAGACAGACATGAAACTTGCTTATAGTAGAAAGGCTAAACATCATCAAACAAATAAAATTCCTGAAATAATAAAAGCATCAACCCACTGACGTCCATAATGAGATACAACACATCCCGGTGACTTAAGGCACGTGGCATTCTTGCGTAGTCCTGGTTTGGCCCGGCCACATTGCATATGCATGCCCCCTTTCATGCACAAATGTCTAAGGCCCTAACCGGTCATAGCTTATTCCAGATATGCATGCCTGATATATTAAGGGAAGTCTGAAAATCTAAACTCAGTTTTTGTGAATCAATATTGACCGTATATAGCTGGCTGCGAGAACCATTAGAACCAACCTTAATAGTTGGCTGAAAGCCATTTGTGTACGAAACCACTATTGGGGAATTTCGCTCTCGCGGTTGTCGAAATTTCCTCTTGGTGTTGAAAATCATTTCTTGACTAGCTTACTAATAAGAAAAACGATCATCACTATAATCAAACCTATATTGCCAGTCTCATAGGCGCGCACTCAGAGAGTTAAAGACAGGCATTTTTTTTAATTGTGAATTTGTAATAGACTAAATAAGTTACGTGAGCAAATCTTAAATCTTATTTTCCTAATCCAAGCCAGTCGATTATTAAAGCCAAGTTGCTCTTTTGCGATAGAAAAAAGTTCAAAATGCTTGCATCTGGTATCAGAATACGAATCAAAGTCCGCCCCTATTCTCATGTACGTATATCAATTTCACTCTACTACGCATTTTTTTCACAGCCACATGTCTTACTGCATTTATTCTTGGGGCAATACCTGTAACTCACTTGGCGCCCCTGCAGCACACCCAACACCAAGCTTTGGGAATATACACCTATAGCCATTATTCATCTAATGCCCTGCCATTACTCCGCACATATAATATTTTGTCAGTAGTGAGTGGATTTAAATAAATGTTTTCTTGGTGTCCTGATGTATACATTTTGTCGAGGAGAATTACCAATTACGTTGATAACAAAATAACAAGCATACATTTCACTGGCATACGATTTTCCCATCATAATAACTACCTGCTACCGAAACCAAGGACTAACTACGGCAAACTTACTGCGAACTTTTTGGCAACATCAATATGGAATTCACTAGAGCCCTCCATTAAATCATCTCCTTCTATTGATTTATTTAAGAGGAAACTTCGCCACCACTTGTTGGGAAAGCGATCGTTTTGTTTATTTTACGCTTCTCTATGTGGAATATTATTCCCATGGTCTGCCTTGTGTGTTTATATTTTATTGTTATTACCATGACTTGACTTTTTTGTGTGTGTGTTAATACTTTTTTGCTTTCAGAGGATTGCTACTGCTGTTAACCATATTAAGTGTACTTTTTCTACGTATTTATTGTTGGAGGTTCCTCCCCAGTCTTTGATTATGGGGCCTCCTAGAGTTTCTTTTTCTGTACAAAATTTCAATCGCATCAATAAACTGAAACTGAAACTTAAATTGGCGTTCATGATTCGAGCGTATGGCTTATAAAGAAAAAAAAACAACTTTTTTGCCGTATTTCTATTGCATATTGCACAACCTGAAGAAACTTGAAAAAAGAAAAAAAAGGAGCCGGTGCTCGTGTGATATTTAATGGTTCCGAACGACCATCGATGTTGTGGACGCGGGTCAATTCATAATGTGAGGAAAATTGCACATGACAGCAGCAGCACTGTCAGCCCTTCATTACATTCGGTAAAAAATCTAGTATGTTCGATTCCGCTTTCCTGTGGCCATACCTACGACGGCCATACCAACGGGTGCTTCAATGAGCGTTTCTAAATAGTCCCGAAAGCTTTTTTCGGGCCAAATTGAATTGCATTGCAGGTATTGCGAATGCTGTTCCAAATCTTATAAAGTGAATGCACTGGCCAGAAGTTGCAACATGTTTCCACGAGAGAAGACAATTCCAAACAAAAGTTTCAAACAAATCAGTTCCAGACAGTTCCAAACAAATCTGTTTCACTTAACATAAAGAAAGAAGAACTGGCATGCATTTACACGCGTACATCATGAATTCTGTCAGGTTTGATTCGCCGAAGATGTTCTTTCGGAAGTCATTCTTTGCTTCTTTGCTTACAGCATGTATATTTTGCATAATTGAAAAGTAAGAATAATTACATGATCTTGTCTAGGGTGTTCCTTTGCCCCGCCTTTGTACTTGACGTAGCACAATGTCCAACCAGCTTGCCCAAAAATTTAGCTTCAAGGTATTGCTCATTTTATGATTGAACAGATGAATGGCGCATGTACACTTTCCAATATTAACGAGTCTGTTATGGCATTTGTCTCCCGGGTGACACCAAAAAGAACTAACCTGGCCGTGTACCCACCTAAATACAAAGTCATGTTCCCCGGATGTGTCAATGTACCTGTGTTCTCCAATGGAAATAGTAATGCCGCTGTAAATGCTCGTGGTCTGGTTGTTGCATAGAGACTCGAGCGCCGACTACAAGTCGGAACAAGCTGTCCAGCAGTGCTCACGAGCTTCCTTTAGGCAATGGTTTTTGTTGCTTTCAGCATGAGACGTGACTCCAGTGTAGTTTAGAATGTAAAGCAGTAAATTTTTCGTACAGCCGAATGCCTATACGACGAAAACCTCTAAAATTAAATTACCTATATAACGGAAGATCACGCACCTCATGAACGAATTGCTATATTTGTTTAAGTATTCTGAAGGCCTCGATAGAGGAGACCCCTGCAATGCATCTGCCTGTACAGCGAAGGAGGTTGGTGTCCCCGAGGCCTGATTTGTTGCCTTGCAACAATCGGCGCATATGGGCACCAACACTGCTCTCGGCAGCAGCCACTGATCTGCTGAGCACATAGATAGTGCTGGACTGTCCGGGTTAGGAATCCGCAACAGTTATGGCAGTAGCACCCACTACCTTCAAAGGGAAAAAGAAAGCCCAGCGAAATTAACGGACGAACATTGAAGGCTCGCGAGAGCGTGACCAGCCAGCAAACACACAAAAGAAGAAAACCCGAGACACACCGAGCTTGCCGTATGAGTATTCTGCTTGACTTGAATTCTGCTAACCACGATTTGATAAATTCGGCGACATTCATGCGTTTTATCAGGAGAAGTGTGCAAAGGAAAATGAGCGATTTTTTCACAAAATATCCCTTTGAATTCATAATAAATAAAGATTTCCTTTTACTGAAAGGTCCTTAGCCTTCTGTGTTGCGAGTGGTACGGTGCACGATCTGCACAACGCAGTGACCTGTAAAACGAAACATTTCTGAAATCCGAAGCTCACTATATACAGCCCTTTCTTTCAGATAAGGCTGGAACGGGAATGGCGCACGGCGGGCTGTCTTGAATACAAGGCCCTCTTGTGAAGATTTGTTTCCTGGTATTCTCTACCACAAGAAACGCACGTTGCTGGTGGTGTTGTATGTAAAAGGTGGAGAAATACCATGCCACCCATTGAACACTGTCCAATATCTTGCTGAACGTGCGTGCAGAAACCATATACTTGTGCATTTATATGTCGTGCAACTATATAGATACGTGCGATTGTTTCGTGTGAAAAAGTCACATTCATTTGTTTTCATCGTTCAGTAGGACAACGTCCAAGCCCCTACCTACCAGACGTCACTGCAGCATGTTATTCTAGGTCGCATTCGAACTTGTTCTCCTTACATAATTTTTATCTAAATCAATATTTACGCCGCATATGAAAATACACTTGCCGTGTTAAAACCTGCTGTGTTAAAGTATTGCTAGGACCGGTGACTTGTTTTAAGGTTCTTGCCAGAGGAATAATTTAATCTGCCGCCAGGACTTGCACTGCAACTGATGTCATAAACGAAATAGCATACTACCACCTACGAGATTTTAGCGATTTGATTTTTTTCTATAGCCTTGCAACATTGCTATATAGAACATTTGGAAGCTGCGGATCCTTCGAGTTACAGGGTTAACAATGTGGTGTTGTCCCTACGACGACGCCATTGGCAATGACGTTTTCGATGGTTTCGACCTTGTTTTCCACCAAACACGTTATTCTCGGCGCATTCCATATTGTGGATGTGTGCTATGGTGGAGGCTTATCATCATCGTTGTGATGAACACCTCCTTTGTGCCACTTACACTGTTCTCATGACGATGACAACGACGAATTGCACTCTAACACACCGTCTTCTTGTCCAGAAGGATTGCCATGCGATACCCAGCGGCTTTTTTGCTAGTTACAAATGCGGAAATTCAAATCTCACAGTGAGCATGCGAAGCGCTTCCCTGAGAAGTGCTAAAACACCTAACATAGCAAGCAGCACGTATAAAATCAGTGGTTAGGGCTACTCTTGGTCTTTGCGTTGCAGTACGATATGTAGCGCGTGGGCGCTGGCTCTCGTCGTGGCGGGTCGAATACGAACGGCGATTCGTGACTATTGAATTCATCAGAATCATAACTGTCAATATTTGACAGATCCCGAGAGCTGGTGCAGCTGACGTTGTCTCTTGAAGGGCCGGCGCGGTCACGAATGAGCTGAGCGTCTGCTCTCAGCTGGTTTCGTTCGCCCAGCAGGTGAGACCGGCATGCCTTGCGCGCTTTCCCCGCTGCGGACACTCGTGACGTCACACGAAGATGTTTGCTTGGCTGCTTGGTCAGGTTTCGATTTATATTCCGCGCTTTCTTGTCCATTTAAAATTATTTTCGAATTTGTGGAATAATTCTATTATCATATGCGTGAAAGGGGGGGTCTCGGAAACCTAAATATTCCATTACCTTGGCATGGTCGGAAAATCGCCGGAGTTGCCCTTTAAACAGGTCGCAGTTTCGTCCGAAAGGCGAAGCATCTATTGCGAGAGCAAACAAGTAGACAGCTATGCGACGTAAGTATAGTAAACCTTATCGTACGTGCGAACTTGTACACATTCCCTTGCTAACTATAATAACAAGTATGGTGACACGCGCGCACAAGAAAACACGAACAGATCTCTTCGATGACCGCAGAATCTCGCTGTCAGAATGCTGGAGTGAGGAAGCGCAGCAGCAGAAGCGAGCGAAGTGACTTACGTGCAGCCGATCGCTTCGACGCAAACTGACCGGCGAGGACGCACCTATAGACTCTGTCTCCGTCGCAGATTGCTTGCAAAATAGGTCACGCGCCATGCGCAGTTGCCGCGCGGAGTACCGCAAATACCTATCTCTAACGTTTGTGGAGTACCACAAGTACCTATATGGCACCTCATTCCCATTTGTAACCGCAGCTAAAGGTAACTTTTGCAAAATATACGGGAAAAAGACAATTAACGCTTTGGAGACGTTGCCACTGTATAGACTCTCACGTTGTAAGAACATTACGTGAAGAGGAATATGAAGAGAAATTACCTTAAGCAAATTTCTAATCGTTGATGCTCGCCTTCCGCTCTCCGCTATTTATTCGCCGATTGGACTCGGTAGGTGAAGTGCCTCTAGCTGGAATGTTCTGCGTCTAGTATCAATAATGCTTGTAAGTTCGGCAGACAAATCGTCTACACGCTTTACCATTAATCCTAATCAAACTATCGTAACCGCCTTACTTTTTAACGCAGCGCCATGCACTCCCCCGTGTTGCTGAAGTTTCACGAGCGCTTCTTTCTTCTCGGACACCTTAGGAAGTGCAGTTATCTTAATCCGCCACCGCAGTCCCCTTGAGGTAGCGTTAATGAAGAACAGAGTTAGTAATGACATAAAAATACCGAAGTTAAAAGTGGCTTCTGTACCACTGCAGGCGGTCTTCTTGGAATCTAAAAGTGTCCCTTTCCTAAAGTAAGAGGTAATTAATCGAAAGTTCCCACGCAAGCTTGTCCAAGACATTAGGCTCCAAGCGCACATCGCTGCGTATGTTTTGTGTGGGTAACTTCGTCGATTTGTCGTTCTCAGTTCTTTTGGTTATTTGCTTTGGAACGCGAACTTTCTAAACTCACTTCTAGAGGAAGACAATGAGCAGACGAGGAATAATAATCATTAGGAGAGACCAACTTACAGTGCGCATTCTCGGCTTCCTAGTGGGAGACATCGAATAGAATACCAAGGACCTTGCTCAGAAGAAAGGGGGCTAAAGCGACACTTTCACAAACACCTTAAGTGCGCATTTTTAGTCATTAGCGAAAGTTTGTGAACGCTGTTGCTGGCACTGCGTGGTTTGGTATTTAAAGGTGCACTATTTGCCACGCGCCAAGCAGTCTGCAACAAAAATGAATGGCATTGCGAAGGCAGCGAACTTAAGTGCTTAAGCGATTTTCGCACTGGTCTGGTTAGCTGGGATTATGGTCAGGAAAACTGATCCCATTCCCATTGCTGACGTAAACAACTACAAAAAAAAGAAGAAGAAGAAGAAAGAAAGCCATTGAAGTTTGCTGAGCCACGGTTGCGAAAAAAGAATACAATGAAATAAATATGTGCTCCGACGGTAACAAAGCTGTGGTAGGCCCTTCATTTTGCTTGGCTTTGTTCTAACGAAAACTACATGTTGAAGCATTTTGAAGCTTTAAATGAATTGGTGGGGCAGTTCGAAAAAAAAGAACCCTTTTGAGTACTTGTGTTAACAAATCTAGATATTAATATTACCCTAGTGGAACACCAGGGACATCCCAGAGTTAATATTCTGAACCGTCACTGTCCGCTGCTCCGCACTAAAGATGTAGGAGAGGTAGCGCTCCGAGACAAAAATGATCTAATCAGTAAAATAGAGGAATATTTTGAACACATATTAGCTCTAGAAGTATCATTAAAAAAGACACAAGAGCACTCGGAAGCGTAAGACAAAGTTCAAATTCGAATTACTTATTTTTTTCGCCACCCTAAAGCTGACTGAACCAGCATACTATCAATTCACGCAGACGTTAAGGCCTGACTCTCCTTAAGTAAGATTACTAATAAATGCTACGGTTTTTACGCCCACAATTCAAATAATGCATTAGAACGAACACGGGTTAGCCGGATTTACTGCTGCGCTTGTGTTATCTCTGTAAATAGCTCTTGCTTGGTTTTCTGCCTAGCCGAATACTTATCAAGTTTTGTGACGCGGAGTGTTAGCGAGACAAGGATGAATTTCGGGCAGTTAGTGTGGAAAAGTTCCTGTAGGCGGCTGCGGTGACGACAAACATCAACGCCATGTGGCACACCCACGTACCATAAACAAACACTGTAACTCAAATCGGAAATAACTGGTCAGCACACCTTTATGCGTAACTACATGAAAATGTGGCCTTTGATCGCACCGTAGCTGGTTTCTAATAATGAAGTATTACCACGTGTACATTTCGGAGTCTGACTTCGCTCAATGTTACAAGTGCAGGGCCGCTTAGAAACGGTACAACGCATTTGAGTAGTTTGTCAATTGTTCACGTTTGAATTTATTTTAATAGCACATAGCATTGCGTTTCTAGGACTGCAACGCCCATCGTTCACTCTTCTCAAGTCTGTTCCACCTTTACTTTCTGAGATTGTTATGTTTCTTTCTATCTTATATTACTATTTTCATGTTGCTTTTATGTTCAAAGGAGTAATTGACACGATTGTATGGTGAAAAAAAATTCTTCTAGTATATCTATTTCAGCAAAAGTACAAAAAACATAAACGGGCACAGTTCACAAATCTTTTCTTTGCCATTGGCGGGTCGTCTTCACTAATGATATAACCAGCATCTTTATTGGCTGAAATTGTCTCTTAAGAACAATTTTAGAGTAACAGGCTTTTGTGAATATGGGCCCAGTTTCCCACGCGTGCATTGTAGTTTTGCCACTGATAGAGATTCGTCGATGTAATAAAGAGGTCGAGTTCTCAGCCAAAGTCAACCTCTCGGGTGCGGTCTATAGTCCGAAAGTTACAGAAGTAGCTTTCTTTATTGAGATGAAAATAAAAGAAAGAGACGTAGTCACCTCATAATGGTGACTGCAAGTTGTTCTTCAGAACATCATGCTGGAATGACACTGTTTTCTTTGAGAGGGCAGAGACGCAGAATGTTTTTCTTCACGTATCATTTTTGCGCCGTCGGTAAACGAACCTTTCAGCATCATAAGCACCGCTGTCTACCTCGATTGGCAATGGATGTGTCACATGGAGAACAAAACGTTCAAAATGAACGAAACGGGGATGCGAAGCTATTTGCACCGAACTAAACATGACCGGTACAATGAACAAAATGCCCGTCTGTACACACACACACACACACACACACACACACACACACACACACACACACATATATATATATATATATATATATATATATATATATATATATATATATATATATATATATATATATATATAAAGCGCTCTGCCAGTACCGTTTAATGAAGGCTGTCGGCAACTTGCTTCTTGCATAGTCTAGACGTACACACTCGGCGAGATAGGTTTTCCGAGTGCTTTTCACAAGGATGATGAAGTAAAAATAGCTGAAGAAAGGCAAGCCAGGCCAGACACAAAATAAAGAAACAGTGCGATGACACCGGTGTTTAGACAAGTAGTAGCAACGCTAACTTATATAAGGAAACCCGCAGTGCCGTACTCTTTCCATTTATTAACTGCGTCTGGTGGACGAGATTCAGCTTCTCAGTTTTGAAAAGAACAGGTCGCGAATCGACTACGAAAATGTACAATGGTACATTTTTTTTTCTATTCTCCGTGTGGCTCAATTTCTTACCGGCGAAGAGCGAATTGATTATTGTGTCGCTCTGCAGCCCGACACTAATTATGCACAATGTCAGCACCGGCAGGAAAAGAAAGAAAGAATCCAAATATAGGATGAATTGTGAACGATGACAGCTCCATTAAGCGAAGGTCAGGAGCCACGTTAACTCTAATCTTTTTGTCCTTTCCATGATTCTATTTCATGCGCCACTAGTATTTGAAATGGCGGAATCATGTACCCTCTGCTGTGTGACATGTACTCCGGAAGTATACTGTCTACAGAGTGACTTATCAACTTTTGCGACGCGGAGTGTTAGCGTGACGCGGATAAATTTCGTGCAGTTTGTGAGGAAAAGTTCCTATAGGCGGCTGCGATGGCGACAAACATCAACACCATGTGGCACACCCACGTTAACAACATGGTCAACTGTTAGGCGGAAAAACTGCTGGCCGAATATCACAGGTCAACACGCCTGGCGCAAGAACACCACTAACACCATCACCACTGACCGTACTAACTCAACGGCTTGTAACCACAATTATTGTAAAACTAATCCAATGGTATAGACACTACTTTCACAATCTCACAGCAACGTGGAAATAAGCTTGTTAAAAATTTGTTTCGTTGATTTCATGGGCACCTTACTATAAAAATACTTATATAAAGTTGGTCACAATATTTACGGAATTCGGGTGCGAGGCTATCAAGTATTGCTCAGATCAAGTATTGATCTAAAAGTGTTGGCAGTAGTCTACGCTTCTTCTTTCTCTCTTTTCTTTCTCTCTCTGGGGTTGAGACTGTGCCTACTGTAAGCTCCTTTATATTACTAGTCACATCTATTCAACCACTCAATAAACAAATAAGTAGCTGTTCCGATTAGAAAGACAAAATGTCGAAAAGACAGTAGAGAAACAGTTGAATTTCCGAACAGAAGTAAAATGTTCTAAACATTCAGCCCTAGAAAAACGTGCGAAATAAGTTATTCGGCATTTCGTACTAAGCAAAGCGTTTTCTCTTAAAGCTTCATTTTTGCAGAACACTCACTTCAACAATCATATGGTACACTATTGCTTTGATCCGCCGATCACCTTCATTCTTTTTTTCAGCGGCCGTCCCGACTTGAGTAAACATTGTTTTGACAGCTGGTGAAATTAAATGCAGGACATTTCGCAAAATAATCGAAAATCAGTCCAATTATTAGAAAATCGAAAAACCGATTCTTCAACGCAATGCTTCACGAAAGGGCAATGAGCACAAACCGGAGCTCCACTCACACTCTAACGTGTTCTACAGCTTCTTTCACAAAGAATCTAGGGGTCATTTAAGTTGAAAGTAAAGTGTATGATCATCGTCGTGAGCACTCTATGTACACTCTCGTGAAAGCACCGAAGTATTATAGGATGTCGATAGGAGTTTGTCAAGTTTCTATTGTAATCATACGCATGTTTCTTTTTTTTTGGTCCTTTACTGAGATTAAAGGATAATTCGGAATACATTCTCGCCCTCTTGGCTTTATCTTCTCTTCTACCACTCTATTTTCTTTATTTTAGCCTTTACAAAAAAAAAAGAGAGAAAAAAAAAACACATCTGGTTTTCGAGCATCTACTGAGACGGAATTCCCTACTGCGCGTGTCTCCGTTTTTTCATTGCGCAGTTTATCTTTTTCACGCGTCTATACGTTCCATTCACTAAGCTCACAATTTTCGCTCGCTTTCTTTCTTGACTCTTTCAAGCCGTCATCTTAAGTTTTTGGCAATTTTCCCCTTCTTTTCATCGCAGCGGATTTCACTGGAGATGAAACGAGTGCACTAGATGTTACCGAGAGCGCCGAAATTGATCGCGCTAGAAATGAAGCGCCCATATGATCGCGCTCGAATGATTCCTTTTCAAGCGACGGTGAAACCGCTTAGCTTTCTTTCTTTCTTTCTTTCTTTCTTTCTTTCTTTCTTTCTTTCTTTCTTTCTTTCTTTCTTTCATGAATGAGAATGCAGTTATAGAAAATGGACCGAGTGTTTTGTCGAGGATGGAGAAGGAGATGGGTCACCTTTTGGAGAGGAAACGCAAGACGCGTGTGCTGTCTCTGCACCACTTTCAAACGCATTTTAAACGACTATATCTCACTCTACCAATTTACGTCACTTGAGCGGCTTAAAAAGCATGGATGTTTGTATTTATTGGTCGCATAAAGACACAATTATGGGTTCCTGAAAAGTAGAATGAATGAGCATGCTTTGGTACACGTAAGTGGTCTAATGCTACAAGGTAACAACAGCATCGCACAGATGAAAAGAGCATATCCATAAAGGAAAAAGTTAAGATGAGTATGCATAGGCTTCAGTGTTGGCAAAGCAGACGGGTTATAGTTGTTAACACTTGAAATTATAGTACTGCACATCAGTTTCCTTTTTGGCATCTATCTATCTATCTATCTATCTATCTATCTATCTATCTATCTATCTATCTATCTATCTATCTATCTATCTATCTATCTATCTATCTATCTATCTATCTATCTATCTATCTATCTATCTATCTATCTATCTATCTATCTATCTATCTATCTATCTATCTATCTATCTATCTATCTATCTATCTATCTATCTATCTATCTATCTATCTATCTATCTATCTATCTATCTATCTATCTATCTAAAGCGCATATTTAAATTATTGTCGATCGCTCTAGAAAAAATTCGCAAAGACGAAAGATATGTAGCTATAACACAGCCAACAAGTGACACCGGTCGAAATGGCCCTGGCATAGATTTTCATACAAAAATTACTTAATAAATCTATCTAATCTCTAAACAGTGTCTATAGGAGCTCGAAGCATACAAAGCCAAGCTGAGGCCGAAGCTTAAGGCGGTACAATTAAGCCACAGAAAGCGAGAGTGGATTTTCGCAACGAGAAGTGATAGGCGGGCGAGCAGCTCCAAGTCGCAGCGCACAGGCCCGAGTGGCAAGTCGCGATGCGTGCAGTGGTCTGGCTAATTAGAACAGTTGTTAACTATCCGCTTCAGTGAGCGCGGAAAGCCGGCGAAGAAAAAGGTACAGCAATAGGAAGAAAGCAACTACAAAAAAACAAAAAAAGGAAACGAATCCGGACACCCCACGTCAGTGAATTCTCGGGATGGTTGCGTTCGCGGTCTGCGTGCAGGGTTAGACTCGACGCGTGCCTCTTTTCCGGACTGTGGCGCGCGCTTGGTATGAACGCTGCTGTGGTGACATCACTAAAACGCGTGCAAGACCGCGCTCCTCTCCCTCCTTCGTCCTTCCGTCATCCTGCCACGACAAGTTTATACGGGTGCTTCACAATTAGCGCAGCAACCACGAAACCGCGGCGCCAACGTGGTCGCCTCGCTCTCGGCGAAAGCAGTCAACCGGCCTCGCGGGTATACGCAAGCCCCCGACGCGCCCACTCGTTCTCAACGTGTAAAACCATCAGCGCCGCCGCCGACTGTCGGAGGCACGCTTCCGTTTCCGGTAGGCCGGATTCGGGAAAAGGCGAGAGCGACGGAAAAGAAACGAATTGTTTGCGCTTTGACACTGGCAAAGCGAGCACTTTCCCGCCGAAAAGTGGAGTCCATGGTGCCGTGCGAGCACGTGTTTCTCTCTGCGCTCTACGTGTATGATTTAGTGCACCGACATGCATAAATGAATAGAAGCGTTTGTCTGTGTCGGAGCACAGACTTATAGTAGAGAACTCTTCGCAGCAGGGTAACTGGAAAGCCCCCGTCGGCTGCTTCGGACTTGCTGACGCCACTTTGCGCAACCAGCGGAGCGCCATGTTTGTATTATCACTCTCGCCCACGCTTCTGGGGTGCGAGCGAACTCAGTTTACACTTCGCTCGCTTGCGTAAAAGCCTGGTGGCAGACACCCGTCAGCGACACGCTCCTTGCAAGCTGTGTTATATACCGTACATCATGCCTCACTCGCCACAAAGAGCCGGACACCATGGTGGACGCGAAAGGGTGCGTGGCGAAATAGGATTTCTGCGACGCGTATGATGCTTCGCCTACGTTCTCGAGTCAGTGTCACGCATCACCGTATAAGGAACGAAGTGACTGTGTGTGTGTCGGTCATGGTTGCTAGGTGCGAATTTATTCTTAGAACCTCATTGTCTCTGGCCCGTGCGCGTGGCGACTGGGCGTTTCTTTCTCTTCTTTTCTTAACAACCAGAGCCAAAGTGACCGCACGATATATAAAGAGGGGTTTTTGCCCCGCTTCATTACATTAAAGGCATGCAGCGTGCGGGCGTGCGTGCGTGTGCACGTGATTAAAATAAGAGCACTGGTAAAAAACAGAATACCTGTAATTAAGACAGAGGCAGTATACATTCACCTCGATCCATAGTTCCCGTACTTTGTTTCTGTGCCATTGCTTACCATATTCCTACCAAAACACATTGAGGCATTCCGTAGGTTGTTTGTCACAATCATGTGGAACACTTTCTTAGAGTTGTGCTTTTCGATGTATACATTCCCTGTGCCGTTTATCAAGAAAATTCGCGTAGATTATTTCTCTGAGTTACCCTCCTCCACCCCCCCCCTTCCTCCACTATACTATGGTTCGCACATCCACGTCAGTTAGTTATGAAGCAGTGTCAATAAATGGGTTGCAGTTACGCCATTGCATTCCAACATACTGACAGATGGACGAGTTCGTACTGATTGTTATTAACATTAATGAATTAACATATTGTGGCGCAGTTAATATGATTTATTTAGTGCACTGCAGTCAATTGAAAGAAAGTAAAGGATGGTTGTTTAAAGATGATTTGTGCGTGATGATTGTGCGGTTGTGTGATTATTACAGAGTAACTATATATCAGCGTATCCTACAGCGCTCTTTAAATGAATCGAACCAATTGCTCAAAGTACACCCACCAGCTAAATAATGGCTGCAGATAAAACTAAATACGACAACAGAACAAAACATGTCGAACATCCCGTCAAACATGGTGGTCGTTTAGCAGAATAAAGTTAAAAGGAGTGATATTCTGGACACAAAGGATTCGATTTACCCGATTATCAATGTCCCATGTTTTTTATTGCCACCACTGCAGAGAACTGGCAGAAAATTTAGGCGAAACCCACCTCATGACCAATGTCGACGTCAATGAGGTTAGCATTGAAAAAAACGCAGCGACACACCGTATTGCCAACTCCGAAAGGCGTCATGTACCAGGTGTGAATGCATCCTAGCTCCTCAGTCGCATTTCTTACTGGACATGCTGCGCCTTCTAGCGGCGCCGCCACGAAGTTCGCGCATAGCACGTGTCTGAATAAGTATTAAGACAAGATTGGTTGGTATTGCTCGGTTTTGATTTCTCCCATACCGACGAAATATCAAAGGAGCTTTTTTGCCTTAGAAAAACGGCACATGCCCAGTGTGGCCCACCCAGTGACCCAAATTGCTCGGACGGTTGGTTTTGAATCGGTTTCCTGCAGCACGCCAGCCCGATGCTCTTCCCATCAGATCATGGACTACTCAGTTACCCAAGTTGGCGGGAAAGTTTTTAGACACACACCCAGACACCGGAACGTGCGTGACAGTATCCTCAGAATTCTAGCTGCACTAAAACAACTCGCACTCGTAAATGCGCGCACCCTGACTCAAAAGATGTCCATGCGCTTCGCAGATGACCTGCAAACATTAGTCCAGGAATGGTGTTAGTACTTAAGTCCAGCTATCGTTGTATAAACATTCGATACAATGAAAAAATACATTTTCATGGACGTAGAACGAGCCGGCTGCGAGAAATCTTAGCAGTCTTAGGAAAAGGAAAGGCTCTGTCAATTAGGGCGCATTCTTCCACATAGTGCTGGTAGCGGCGTTGAAATTTAATGAAGTAGTGACCACTGACGCGGTGCTGTTCAAATCCTCCTTATCTTGCCCTTATCTGTGCGCGTCAGCACTCGAATTTCATTTGCCTGAATTTTAAAATGCCGTAAATGCGTTCAACGTAAATTTGTTGTAGATTTATTTGCCTGCACGGCTTTCATTTCCTGAACTTAGGCATCAAAGTAGCGAAATTCTCTTAGAAAGATCTTGAGTCTGAGCTATTTTTTCCTATTTCACTTATCGGCTTATAGCGGATGCATATGCTCTGAACACGTAAAAATGGAAACGCGCGTCGAATAATTACGTTGGCAGTGCGAAGCATAAAACCTAGACCAAGTTTTTAAACACTCATGTGTGGTTGTTGTTAGTTCAGAAAGTACGATCGACGATGTTCGTTTATGGATAGCGGGATTTAAGTTAAGAACACCGCTATTAATTTCAGAGAGAAAAATGGTGACGCGCAGGTGCTATTAGGGGCGTTTGTCATACTTGTCTCGTGCATTTTCTATAAATTGAATTTAGATACTAATGGGGGCGTGAATGCGGGTGAGCAAATAGGTCCGCACAGAAGCTTTCCAACTCAATGTGTATCCTATGCTAATGACAGTTGATGAATGTTAATTCTGTTTTTCATCATTCAAATAGAACCATCTCAACTTTCATGCAGTTCACATTCATTAACAGTTTTCATTGTCATTTCATTTCATTGTGCTTTGGAAGTTTATTCCATCAGCGATGGAGTAAACGCTTTAGGTCAGGTTCATTTTTTATTGTCTGTGTATGTGTGTACGTTTTCAAGTGATACCCTTGCTTGTAGCAATAACTGTATCTTCACTGTAAATTCAGTATAGTATTGCCAACTGTATTTTCATTAGCATGTTTTATCTATGCGCTTTGACGTTGATACTTTCGCACTGAAAGTATCTACAGTGTTTACATATGGCGGTTTCACTCATCATTACCATGTATACCTTTTAGCTATCATCTCCGTGACTCTGTGCCCAACTTGGGCACAGAGTCATCTCCCTGACTGTGTTCCTTTGGTTAGGAATTGCCTTCACAAAGGCATATTCTACATTAATTGGAGTGACTGACAGTGGAGCATGCGAGGTCTGTGGCACGGAAGAAAACATCGACCACCTGCTGTGCCACTATCCAGGATACACCCCTGAGAGACAAGAACTTGCCTAAGCTTTTCAAAAACTGGACAATCGGCCGCTTTCTGTGCAGGTGCTGTTGGAATACCGCCCCCATCGCCCGTCGGCCCATAAAGCGGTGAAGGCGCTTTTGTGCTTCTTAAGGACGACGGGCCTGTGCGACCATTTGTGACTATTAGTGCAATTTCTGTAAGGCCACACACGTCATCGAACTCACTGCAATTTCCTTCCCTCCTCTCTCTCTCTGTTATCTTTGTTTTCCCCTTTCCCATTCCCCCGGTGTAGGGTAGCCAACCGGATATGATTCTGGTTAACCTCCCTGCCTTCTTCTTATCTCTTTCCCTCCTCCTGGGTTCTGTAAGGCACGTCATCACAATAAGTTGTGGAACGTCTACACAATCTGGTTCTATTTTGACTACGACGACCAGATCGCAAGACCATGGTCTGGCCCGTTACGTAACGATTATTTCATTATCAAAAGCGGCAGGTCAAGAACAAGTGATATCATGCGCGAGTGTCTTTGGTGATTTCAGCCCAAGTTATCTCTCATGTTGTCGAGTTCGATAAAACTTCGTCATTGTATGTATCGACGCGTGGCTGCTTCGTCGAGCTTATCTAGCTAGTATTTTATTCTCCGTTTAGGTAACGTCGCCTGAGGTATATCTATGACGATGAAGTAGATCGGACAAGATATGTATTGCGGCTTGCTCTGGCCTTTGGCTGCTACGAGGTGTTCTGCTACGAGGTGTTCTGGCCCTTGGCTGCTACGAAGCTGCTACGCTCCGTGTTCTATCTGCATTGCAGATAGAACACGGAGCGTCGTATTCTTTCAACTTTATTTCCGTTACCAATCAAACAGGAAAGATCTTTGTGCACATAAAACTGTCGCCACTTAAGAGCCTGCTGAAAAGACGCAGTCTTACCAACAAAATATTTCGTAATAGCAGTAATGAGCCTTGATCGAAACAAAGACACAAATATTACGCCTAACTATGAAAAATTTAGAATACCGCATGTATACGTTCTCGAGCACTGAGGAAATAATACATATATCTCTCAATCAGATATACAGTAGAATTGGTCAAGTATTTCTTATACATTGTGAAAAGCGAAAAAGATTCCTCCAGATTTGTAACGTTGTAACGTTGTAACGTTGTCAAAAAAAAAAAGAAGAAAAAGCCCACCTCACGGAAGTGAGCATTAGGACTTCGGAAGGTAAGGCTTATCATAAGTACACTTCCAAAATGCTAGAGCTCATATAGTCTCATTCCATATGGCTAGAAATAATCGCATCGTATTCACACGACAGCACTCTAGTTAGTAGTAACAGGTAGTAGTACCGTTTGGAAACAAAATGAAGTGCTAGGAAAGCAGAGTTTGCTTGCATTTGGCGTTGCTCTCGGCTAATGTTTTCGCTAAAGTTTGGTCTAGTCATAAGGACTAAACAATTGCGCTGAGTCAGATTCTACTTAAAAAAACTGGCCGTTTGTTTCCTTTAAGGATGACGTCATCAAAATAATGACCCTTCCTTAATCGCTCGAGTTCCTATTACCTTCGCGCAAAAGACGCTTCCCGGACAGTCAGCGAAATCCCCCTTATACTAAGATTGTTCCAGCAAATTTGCGCGGCGGTAAAGTTTGGGAGGCTAAAGGGGGCTAAAATGTGCCCGCATTACGCGTTGAATTTCATAGAGAGCGGCTCGGCAGAACTAAAAAAACAAAACAAATAAAGCACGTGAGATGGTGAACCAAACCAAAAACACGAATGACTTAAGGTGAAACCATCTAAGAGAGGAGTAACAGTGCATTATGCATGCGAATAATCGCGGTTCCTCAAAATATGAATTTTTGCAGCGCGAGTAAAATTTATGGCACCAGAGGTCGCCGCCATAATGCTGCCGTCTAGATGCTTTTGATATATTTATTTATTTATTTATTTATTCAAAAGAACCTTACAGGCCCTATGGCAGGGCATAAAGTAACCTGGCCATATTAAATAGTAAAGATATAAGAAGTACAAATTTACAACAGGAACAGTGGTATAAAAAAGATTGCCGTGTTATACAATATTCAAGGCACAGGGAATATAAAAAAATAACTAAACACATGTTACCATTAACAGAGCAAAAGGAATAGTGTTTATGAAAGTAATATACAACATTGCAAAAATACGCAATCAAATACACTAGACTGGGCATTCGTGAACGGTATTAAATGGGTAAAGCGTGAGTAGCTGACCGTGGAACGTGTCGGGTTTAGATATGGAGGCCATGTTATCAGGGATGTCATTCCGAAGACGAATGGCACGAGGTAGTGTAGATGAATTAAATGCATTTGTTTTACCGTATATGCGCATGAAACTGAACGGATAATGTAATCTGCGTGAAAAAGAGTAGAACTCTGATGCCAAGGAACCCTGAGAATGCAAAGTGTTTTGGTGCCCCTTGGCCCTCCTGCTTCACGGCGACATTTTACGACGCAATTTAATCTTTGTTTTCGTAGTACGAAAACTCTGGGATGAAGGAGCGATTTTAATGCTCATGATGTGCGGTTTTCTTGAATGTGTACAGTGACTGTACACATTCGCTGTACCGTAAATAATAAGTTGTCATGCACTTAATCGCCGACTAAACATTAAAACATAGTAATACGGGCTCATTGGAAGTAAGCTTAGAACCCCCAAAAATATAATAACTCCATCCCTGCCTGGCAGTGAAGCCAAAGACCAATCTCGTGCAAGAGCTTTTTCTCTCGTAACTTAGGTACCAGGCTGGCTGAAAGCTGGCAGGCCGAAAAAGGATTAATGTGTAACTGTAACCACATGGCGCCGACAAACAATTGTCAAGTTATTTCCCCGGAAATATGTAGCGGTGTGCGAATAGTGATTTTTGAGGCCGAATAGAATACGAATCGAATGGTGCCAGAAGTGAATCGAATTGACTCGAATATCGAATACTTTCGAATAGTTTTCGAATATTATTTAGTCATTATCACAATTATTGTAAACCCTGGCCCCAGAACCAATGCTGCACCTACAGGTTCTGACAGTGCCAAAATCACGGAAATTTTTGAAGTTGTTAAAGGCTTGGAAACGAATCAGGCGAGGTTTCTTCAAGAAATACAAGTTGTTAAAGAACAGCAAAATGTGCTGAATACGTCAGTCCAAGCCCTTGTTAGCAGGGTGAATCTTCTGGAAACTGATGTGCGTTCTCTCAAACAGATTGATACGCTCAATGCAGCCTCAGCTCCGTGCGCTCTCGACGCCCTTCGTGATGATATGGTGAAGCTTAGGGCGTCACTTGATAGCGAGAGCAACAGATCCAGAAGAAACAACCTCATTATTTTTGGCCTGGATGATTCAACCGATGAGACATGGTCTGTATCGGAGGAAAAAGTACTGTCTTTCTTCGAAACGCAACTGAATGAACGGATTACCCCAGAAAGCGTAGAGCGTGCTCACCGGATTGGTAAATCCCACGGAAGCAAAAACAGACCTATCATTATAAAGTTTGTTAACTTCAAGGATAAGGAACGTATCCTATCTCGTGGTTTCAGGCTCAAGGGTACTAACTTTGCGATCCGTGAGGATCTCAGCCCTGACGTCAGACTTGCGCGATCTAAACTTGTAAGTTATGCAAAAACATTGAATTGCTCTTTCAAACTTCGATACGATAAGCTACTCATTGATAAGAAGTGCTACGTTTATGATGGAACTCAGGATATTGTTCTTGAATTGAAAAAGTAGCAGAAGGGGCGGTACCCGAACAATGAGTCCTCAAAGCAATGTGTGCGCACGGGACGTTCCGCTCATCCAATTTCAGAGCTTACCATTTTAGTCGTGAACTGCAGAAGTGTAAAAAACAAAACTGATGAATTTGCTACTCTGACCTCTTCAGTAAAACCCCACGTGATTATAGGTACCGAGTCTTGGCTCGACGAAGCTGTTGGTAGTTCCGAAGTATTTCCGCCTGGTTTTCACGTCTACCGTTCCGATCGCAATGCGCATGGCGGTGGTGTCTTTCTACTTGTTGACTCGTGCTTGCAATCATCTCCCGTGTTAATCCGAACTGATTGTCCCGAGTCAGTTTGGTGCAATATTCGATTTGAAACTGGGCAATTACTGACAGTTGGCTCCTTTTACCGTTCCCCCGCTTCCACATCGCCTGAGACCTTCACAACCCTATCCGAGTTTCTTTCTACAATAAATAATGACTATATTATTGGCGGTGATTTCAACATGCCTGACGTGAAGTGGGTTCACTATAAGCCTGTCCTTGCCAATTCTTCCGCTCTGTCTATAGCATTCCGCGAGGCAATAGTTACCAATGACATTTATCAGTTTGTTACTGAACCTACTAGGTATGGTCCGAATAGCTCTTCTATCTTAGATCTGCTTTTTTCAAACCAGCCATTGCTTGTGTCTGATAACGCCGTAATTCCCGGTATTAGTGACCATGACTGCATTGTGGCGCATGTGCAGATTGTCCCCTTCTCATGTGCACATGATCACCCAAGGAAGGTATACTTTTTTGAGAAAGGCAATTATGTTTCATCGTCTAATGATCTTGCTATATTCCTGCAGGAATTCAGTCATTTAGCGCAGTCCGCAGATTGCAATACCCTATGGGATACATTTTGCTCCACACTAAAGCATCTGGTTGACACACATGTTCCATGGAAACATTTGTCTGCAAAAAATCGTAGTGATAATCCTTGGGTAACTCGGGAAGTCAAGCAATTGATTAATAAAAGACATCGCCTTCTGAATGCTTATAGAAAGCAGCGTAACCCATCTGTACTTGTAATGCTAAAAACCCTTGGAAAAGATGTAAAAGTAAAAAACAAGGTTGCTAAGGAAAAATACTTCTTAGCATTGGGCCCAAAGTTACAAAATAACCCGAAAGAAATGTGGAAGTACTTAAAAACGATTAGCAAAGAATCAATTGGCATCCCGAACTTAAAAAACGGTAGTGTACTTCTTACTAATGATGTCGATAAAGCTTCCTGCTTCAATCTTTATTTCCAATCATCTTTCTCAACTCCCTGCCAGAATGAATTACCGCCTATTCCCGACAATGTGTTTGAACCTATGCCAGAACTGGTCGTGACACATGGTGGTATACTTAAGTTGCTTGACAATATAAATGTTTCTTCTGCAAGTGGTCCTGATGGTATACCTTCTCATGTGTTAAAGGCTTGTTCTCACACAATTGCCCACTATCTGGTTATTATTTTTGAGAAATCACTAAGTACTTCTTGTTTACCTAAGGAGTGGAAAGTTGCAAACGTGGTACCAATCCATAAAAGTGGTCCAAAAAATATTGTCTCCAACTACAGGCCAATTTCTCTAACTAGTGTGTGTAGTAAAACACTGGAGCACATTGTATACAGTTCCCTAATAAAACATCTAGAAAACAATAATTTTTTTAGCAAATATCAGCATGGTTTTAGGTCTGGTCGTTCTTGTTCGACCCAGCTCCTAGAATTCAGCCACGATCTTTTTCATTCATTCGATCTCGGTGTACAGACTGACTGTATATTTCTAGATTTTAGAAAGGCATTTGATTCTGTTCCCCATGTTTTACTGTTGTATAAGCTATCATCCCTCGGTATCTCTCCTTCATTGCTTGATTGGATTAAATGTTATCTACAAGAACGCAAGCAACGTGTTGTAGTTAATGGCTCACAATCTGATTATGTTGATGTTACATCGGGAGTTCCTCAGGGATCTGTTTTAGGGCCATTGCTGTTTTTGGTCTACATTAATGACATTGCTCAGGTTGTGTCATGCAAAGTGCGTCTGTATGCGGATGATTGTGTGATTTATCACTCCATTAGGTCTGCCACTGACCACGAGTATCTGCAACGCAATTTGGACTGTATAACACGCTGGTGCATTAGGTGGCAAATGTCTTTAAACCCCAGTAAGTGTCAGTACGTGTCCTTTACACGTAAACAAAATCCACATCTATTTCATTATACATTAGACAATGTCCAGCTATTGCGAGTAACTCAGTATAAGTATCTTGGTGTTTATTTTTCATCGAATTTAACTTGGACTAAGCACGCTGAATATGTTACAGCGAAAGCCTGTAAAATGCTAAATTTTGTTAAACGCAACTTCCGGCTAGCTCCTCCCAAAATTAAAGAACTACTTTATTTTTCGAACGTAAGACCCATATTAGAGTATGCCTGTATGGCCTGGGACCCGCAAACCAAAACTCTGTCTAATATGCTCGAGCATGTACAAAACCGCGCAGCCCGTTTTGTCTGTAATAACTATGACTTTACTTCTAGTATTTCAGCACTTAAGGATAACTTGGGGTGGGAATTATTAAGCACACGCAAACAGAACATGAGGTTGGAAATGCTTTTTAAAATTTATTTCGGCCTGGTTAAAATAGATAGAGAAACTTACCTTTTACCTCCTCATTTCTTGTCTCACAGAAGTGACCACTATTTAAAAATAAGAGAACTTATTTGTAGAACAAACGTGTTCAAGCATTCTTTTTTTCCACACACAATATCACAGTGGAATCAGCTACCGCAGGAAATTGCTGATTGTCACACTGAAGCATCATTCAGAGCATTTCTGCTGAGCATATAGTGGCGTGAATTTTTTCTATTGTTGTGTTATTTTTGTTTGACCAGTTCTGTATTTTGTCGAGCTTATGTACACTGTATATCCCTCCCCCCCTGCAATAATGCCTTCGGGCGCTGCAGGTACTTGAAATAAATAAAATAAATAAATAAATAAATGCTCACATCCCAGTATTCCATAATATTATCAACTTGATGTGATTGAAAATTATGCTATGGAGCCTTGTTTATTAAAGGCAGACTTAGAGCGTGAGAAGCAAACAAGTAGTTTTTTCGTTTGCTCAGGGCTCTTCAGAGAATGCGAATGATCGCTGTAGAGCCTGTAAAGTATGGCTACCTAAGTGACTTAACCTGCTCCACTACGCAAATTCTCATGTTTTATGTCTATACTGTGCCCGAGGGGTGGGTGAAAGCTTACCGTACTTTTGCTCCAAGTTTATGTTTTTATGGGTGCAGTTGACATCTTGAAATATTGGGAAAGTATTCGTACACAAGGTAATATATTCTGAAGTTTTGCTTTCTCACCAGCAACAGTGCCAAAGCCATGATACGCTATATTGTCTTAACAACGTTTTTTTCAATATATCATATTTCAGGACATCTTATTATGAAGAAGTCACATGAACTTGTAAAACAAAACAAAGACTGCTGACTTGTGCGACCTTGCGCAATCACAGCTGAATTTTCAGCGAAGCTGTTCTTTTATTTATTTTTTTCAAACAGTTGGATTAGAAATTTCTGCTCTCTGTAATTAAATCACGCACTTTAAAGCATTCCTCGCATAAAACTCACCTGCTGACTCGCGCGACTAAAACGGAGACCGTCTTTCAAGCCCCCGCTTAATTTTTTTACAACGAGGATGGCTAGCCCATTCGTCCGTCCGTCTGTCACCTGTACGCCGGAAAGTTCCCCGGTGCACCCCATGAACGTGCGCGAAAAGAAGAAAGGGAAAACAAGGCGCGCGATTGGCTGCGCCAGTAGTGACGTCGTTGCTCTTCATCGCGGCCAAGCTCAACAGTTTCTCCCTGGCTCCGAAATGGGTAGGCCATGCGTCATACGTATTCCTGAGCAGCAGGCAGCTTTCGATCAGCAACGCCGCAAGCAGAATCGGAAACGAGCTCATCTACGCCGTGCCGATGCTGCAGCCCGGGCACAAGAACAGGCTCGTGCAGCCGAGCGCAAGCAGCAACTGCGTAACGAAGATCCGGCAGCCTACCGAGTCGTTGTTTAATAAACCACCGGGGTCAAACCAATGATAAACACCGGGGTCGCACACTTCATGTTCCATGGTCAACCATCTGTACGGAGTGTTTGGTGGTGATTTCTTTTTTTAGAAAGTGCCGTCCTTCATCTACCCACATTTACCTGCGCACGCATGTCAGGGATCTTCAAAGCTCACAACTACCCTTTCTACTTCCACATCACCTATGACCTGACTATTACTCTTTCGAAATAAGAAAACGCGGCCATGTTTTGATCTTCCAGCGAACTGGTGAAACTTTCTAAATGTGGACATGTAACACTTTCAAGCAAAGAAAAAACGAGAACTTCGAAATTTTCACTTAACCCCGACTTAACCTATACACGTCATAATTTACATGCACATAACCCTACCATTCCCAGTACTCCCTATAAATAGGTATTCGGTAAATATTGTTTTTCCTTATTATAATAATATTTGTTTCTTAAACTTATAGGCACTTGACAGGAAAGGAAAAGTGAAGAGCAGGTAGGCAACTGCCACCTGAAGGGGTACATAACCTGCCTACTCCTCAGAGAGGAAAAGGAGACAGAAACATAAGAATGGGAGACAGAGAAGAAGGAAGGAAAGAAAAAAGCAATGTCACAAATCTCAAGGAATAAAATATAACCGGCAGTATAAGCCATGCGTGGTAGGACCAGTCGCTACAGGTTGAGCTACTAAAAAAATGTTAAAATAGAAGAAATAGATTTTAAGGTCTCGTCATTTGAAAAACAGAAATGAACTACAAACTTGAAACTAAGTTAGCTACTTCTAAAAAAGTGGGGACACTGCGAACGCACGCGTATAATGTTTTGGAATGCTCAGTTGGCCTAGCAGCTTCCCTGTACAAAGAGATACAGAGAGAGTAACTTATTTATAGTGTGGTTAGCAGGAAAGGGATCAAAGAATATAGAACAAAAAAAAAGATCACATCTGGTCCTAATCTTGTGCTCAGTTTCTTTTCCTGTATTTTTACATCTCGCAACTCTTCTTCCACCATTACTAAGGATAACTCAAAGAAATTGGAGACTATGACGAATATGAACTACCGAAATTTGCAGCGTTGAAGTCTGCGGCGGAGAAACGTAGAGCGCCAAGTGTGACATTGGCGGTAGAGTAATCGCACACAAGAACATGCGTTTCTCCCGACACAGCGCCTCGCAATTGAAAACAGCTGCTCGACGGCATCTTTTAGAATCTGAGAAGTCTGCACGGAAAGGAAAATTTACCGATTCTCCAAAATGTAAGAAGCCCGCACAATGTAGAGCCGCGTGAAGCTGCACCGAGAGGTGAAAAAAAATATGAAAGTTGGCCCGGCCGCGAAAGTGCATTTTCGTGTTTCCTACAGATATTCTACCAAAAGTTTCCTCAGAAGCCATGTTCACTTATTCTAAGGCAGGGGCAAAATCAATACGCTGCTGTAATATATAAGTGGTAATGCTTTCTAATATGAAGATACACCTATGTCTCGGCTTCTGTGGATTGATTTCATTTTTTCTTTAGAACAGACATAAGGTTTCTCTCAAGAGGACGTAGCGACGTTCACCAGAAATAAACCCGTAATAGTGAAGGAGCTCAGTCAGTTTTATGAAACCAACAAGAAAGGTAGCACGATATTCTGTTGTAGGTAAAATAAGTGAAAGTGCTCAGGAAAGGAAAGCACGCGTAATGCGACGCGTACCGACTGAGAGACTGAAAACTGAACATGTACTATACGTAGACAGGCTATAGAGTTTGACATCAAGAAAGTACAAAGTCTGAGCATAGACAAAATAGATTTTGGAAGAATATACGTTAATAATATTGATGGTCATGGATTCAAAATTTTCTTGTCAAAGCTCACAACATTTGAAAGCAAAGTTTTGGTGGAATAATAAATTGTTTAGTTCCTATTGGTTGTATATTATGCGCAGGCAAGGAAATTGTGCAGCTGGTAGTGAAGTGGTGAATGAGAAGTTCGCTCAGTTTTCGGCAAATTCTGAGTATAAAGCCTAGCGAAGGTCACCTTGAGATTAGAATCGATGTTTCATCCTCTCATTGTTTTCCGTTATTACGGGATCTTTTCCGGTGTCTTCTTAATTGAATTGAATTAAACTTAATTACATTTAATTGATTTATGTCGCCACGAGGATGAGATGCATGCGCGCGGCCTTCGGTTTCTTTTTTGTTCTTTTTTGTGGAATTTGTCACAAGGCATGCGTACCAAAATTGGACAAGAAAATACACTAGATAAGCACTTGCGGGGCACCAGGGCACAGTCGCAAATGGGGATGAGCGTAGCCGCATAGATGCAAACGCCGGGTACTTGAGACCAGTTTCAGGATCGTCACTTGCGGTATCCCAGGTTCATGTTACAGCAAGTGTCAGGGTCACTCCAGTTTTGAAGCCTCCGAAGACAAACTTCCTCCATCAAATCACTCTTATCTTGGCAAGTGTCATTCGTATTGCCTGGGCGTTCGATTGTCATCGAATTGTGAGTAAACAGAAAACAAAGGCAAATGAAAAGAATCAAAGCCAGGCTTTTAACTTAGCTATGTTTTTTTTCGCTATTGGAGAATTTCAATTACTACCCCGAAACCAATATTTCCTCGGACATCTCCGAAGAGGTCCGACTGCATGAAAACACTTTGGCTTACGAGCTAAATAAATTCTGTTTAATGTTGAGCACATACTTAAGCAGCTTGAATTGTTTCTCACTCGTTTCTTTTTCTTTTTTTGCTTCTCGTGTTTGTCACCTGCCTTCAGGGACATTGTTCACCCGCTTCAATGCCAACTGAGGAGGAGGAGTGTTCCTTGCTGCGGGTGGAGCAAGACTTCTGAACGTTACCGGCAGTTGCATTTGCGCCACCTATAAGAAGAGGTGTGGTCTGACGCCTGTCACAGTTCATCTGGCAACAACAATCGGTATCACAAGGAGCTTGACACGAAGCGCCTCACGTTGCACGTTATCCAATCTACCTCGACGCACGCGGCTCGGCATTCGCACTCCAACTTCGTATCACGATGGAACTTCAAGAGGAACCGAAGCACCTCTCGCCTAATTATCCAATGACCTCGCGGCAACAAAATGTCGCTTGCACCTATGTGTGCGAGTGACATTTTGACAAAGTTACTAGAAGGTCTTGAATTCGACCCCGAACGTAAGTATTATTAGATATTCCAACCAAAGAAGCAGTTAGAAAAGAAATTATATACCGCCAATGATATTCAAGAGAGCGGACTGGTGGGCTGGTTGGTACTGCATAACTTGAGCCAAAGCGCAAAAAAAAAACACGAGAACAAGAGAAAGCAACGAAGACACAGCGCTGTGTCTTCGTTGCCTGTGCTATTTTCGTGTTTTTTTTTCACTTTGCCTCAAATTACGCCAATGATGGCTCAGCATCATTCCTTACTCGCCAAACTCCAGCATTCTGCGATAACCGCAGTACACATCACTCAACACTCTTTTTTTTCCCCTTTCTTTTGACATCTTTCGCCCAATCTGCTCTCACACACGTCCACAGGACTCGCGATTGGGTCTTCTGAAGAGGTGATATTCATGAAAACGACCAGTTTTCAGAAGACTTCTGCTACCATTTGCATGACTGACCTATCACGCCCCCACCAAAACAATGTTTTCCATTACTATTAGGTAGAACTCACAGAATTCTCCACAGAAAGAAGCACCCGACGGACAAAAGCGAACGTAGAAATATGGCCAATCAAAGCCCAGCCCTGTGTTTTTAATCACTGAAGTGCCCAGCCTCCGGCTTGAGACGTGACCTAGAAATTTTATCACTCGAACAACTCGCGAAATTGACTCTCTATATATTAAATAGAAAGTCCGAGAACTTGTAGGTTTGTTTGGCTCATTTTCTATAGCAAAGCCAAAAAATGGGCGGACTGTCAGTTGGCTCAAGGCTGCCCGCCTGCAGGACTTACTTGCGTGACTTATTTTTAGAGTAGGAATACGTTTTGTGCAACACTGATATCAATTGTAATACGCGATCTTGATTATACGCTGTATGTGTATGTTCTGCATGGCCTTAAAAAAGTATAATAAGCTCCCGCCGCACGTGTTAATTCCTGTATGCGAAATTGAGTATCCGTTTCAAACCAAGTTAGCTTCTCTCCACATTCAATTATTTATACGTGGTATTTAATCTATAGATAAGGGGCTAAATTAAGTTGATGGAGATTTATAGAGCAATCCCGCATTTTTTGGTATTCTGTCTTATTAGTCAAGAATAGCTATCCAACTTTGCACACTCTAAATTATTAGAAGAAAATAAATTGGCAGTTCCGCCCCAAGGCAAAGCATTTACTACATGAACAAAGTTCAGCGTTGCGTTTGACAGTGTTGTCAATATAGGTGGATGGCAAACCTTGACGCGACGCAGCATAAACGGTCACTCCTGCTGGGCAGAAATAACAGCAGTAATAAAACAATATATGAATTTTGTATAGTGTACCTCCTGAGAATTGTAACAGCATACAGTTACAACTTATACGATTTACTTTCGATTTACGCTTCGTATTTTTAAATATTACCGATTGCGACAACTTTTTTAAAAACATTCCAGCCCCTATATAAAGCATCTGCTTCCTACAGAATACATAATAAAATTTTCTTGCTTAAATGCAGCAAATTTCATTCAAATCCCTTAAATAGTTGTCTAATGAAAGCATTCCTGAATTTTGCGTATGTTGCAATACACAAGTCGGAGTGGGTCCGTTGGTAAGGCTTCCTGTTAAAGCCCTGTTCGTTATATCGCGGCACGTTTGAGAGCACTGCGGTGAAGAACACTCTCGTCAACACGTATGTATGGGATGTGTGCTCTTCAGGAGCTGTTCCGTAAAATAATGTGGACAGCGTTCCCAAAGGCATTCAGAATATCTTTAGGTAAGCTGGGTAATCACAAATAAATTACGATTTCATAGTTCATAATTTCAAACCTCTGCTTCATATTAGAGAAATGTTCTAATACAGGAAACAACCCAATTTAGGGATATTCATTTTTGAATGTGAATAGCATTATTTGCCTGATTCAGCCGTTTTGAGCTCGCCTTTCTGATCAGCTTCCTGACCAACTTCACGATCTTACTTTGATCATGTCGTCGTCGTCACGCCTTATACGCCGCACTCAGTGGCCCAACTTTTCTAAAAGCTTCGACCACTAGGCATGGGCTCGTGGTCGCGATGGCATCGTGATCCTTGCATCGTCATCATTCCAGTTTTCTCATCTAACTCTCGTCATGCTTCGTCGACGTGCCATCATCGTCATGGAGTCATCGTGCATTCCATCTCCCACCGCCATCGTGATGCCGGCGTGGTTGTTCAGTCATCGTCATTCCAGCTTCGTGATCTGACTCTCGTCATGCGGTCGTCGTCACGCCTGTTACTCCGAACCAGTGGTCCAAGTTGTCTAATTGGTTGGGCCACTAGGGATGTATTCTTGGTCGTGATACCGTCGTGATAGTTGCATCCTCGTCATTCCAGCTTTGTCATCCGACTCTCATCATGCCATCAGCACGTCGTCTTTGTCACAAAGTCGTCGAATCGCTGTCATTTTATCATATCGTCACATTCGCTTATAATTCTTCCCGGCACGACACCGCCGGATTTTCTCCCTTTTATCTGCTCTACGGTCGCGAACCGACCTTGCCCCTTGACACGGCACTTCCTCCTGCTTCGATCTCAACAAGCGAGTATGCGCGCGACGCCATCGCTCTCGCCGACCATGCACGCCAGCTTGCCCGTGCTCGACTGACGGACTCGCAAACCACTCAGCAGCGTCAGTACAACGCCCGCCACCGTGACGTACAGTTTTCGCCTGGTGCGCTCGTGCTCTTGTGGTCGCCCTCTCGTCACGTCGGACTTTCACAAAAGCTCCTTTCGCGATACACAGGGCCCTACCGCGTGCTGCGCCAGGTGACGCCTGTGACGTACGAAATTGCCCCTGTGAGCTCAACCTCGTCATCTACTGTGGCACCTAGTGATGTCGTGCACGTCAGTAGGCTCAAGGCCTACTACACTGTTTCCAAGTCCGGCCTTTAGTCGCTCCGGGACGGCGCTTTTGCCGCCGGGGGTAGTGCTACGGAATAGTACTACCGATGCCGAAGAGGCGAGCAGTAAGAAGACGACGACAACGATGAGAGGCTAGCGCGGGCTGTTGCCTCTTCGCCAAGTGCGGCGTATTACGTTGTAACTATATTTGTATATAGCTTTTCATTTGCGTCTTCTTACGTAACAATATTCAAGACCTCAGTGATGTCATTGCATTGTCGTCATTCCATCGTCATCATACTGCTTTCGGCATCCTATCTACGTCAATATTTCTTCGTCATTTATCGTAATCATGCTGTCGTCATTTATTCATGATTATGCCGCCATTGTCATACCATCATCGTAAAGCAATCGCTATCATTATTTCGTTATCAGACCATCGTCATGTTGTCATGGTTGTGCCATCGTCGTCACACCAGCTTCATCATCGAATCTCGTCATGCTACCGTAATAACACCAACGTCATCACACAGGTTTCACGATACAGTCATCGTTACGAAATTGTCATTATACATTCGTCCTCATTTGATTTTTCTTATACCGTTTTCACGCCATCGTCGTCACTGCGTCGTCGTCATGCATCCTTCGTCATGTATGCTGCCGTCGCGATGCCATCGCGGTCGTTACGTCGTCGTCATTGTGACTTCGACATCGAGCTGCTCATGCCTTCGTCGTGAGTCATCATCGGGCCGTCGTCGTCGGGCCATTTTCGTCGCACTGTCGTTTCACTAGCATTGTCACCTGAGTAAGGTCATCCGATTGTCGCTAATCCGTCACCGTCATACCATCTTCGTCGATCCTTCAACGTTGTTCCTTGTCCGTCGTTCTACTGTAATCATGCTGTCGTCATTAAATAGTGATTTTGCATCCGTTGTCAAGACATCATCGTCGTTGCGTCGTATTCAGGCGCTATCATGCATCCGTTGCTATACCGTCGTTGGCATGCCACCGTAGTTGTGCCATCGACGTCATTTCAGCTTCTTCATCCTGTTGATGTGATACTGTCGACGTCATGGTCATCGCCGTCATACAGTCATTATCTCATTGTCCTCATGTCGTCGTCTTCGTCGTCATGCTATTGCTTTTACATCTTCGTCATAATTTAAATATCGACATCCCTTTGTCGTCATGCCGACGTTAGTATATCACCTTTGTATTCCCATGAGGATCATTCCTTCTTCTTCATTCCATCGTCACTGCCTCCCTGTCATACAGTCGTCGTCATGCCGTTTTACGCATGGGTGACATTGGCAAACAAGTGTCACAGAAAATGGAGCGATATCGAAGTGTGTGGCAAACAACCGAAGCAAGGTAGGCCTCAGAGTTACCATTACACGTGTTAAATCAACTTCACTCCATGTGTACGATCTGTCGCAGCATTGCTCGAACGTTATTCGCCTAATGTTGACAGTCATAGTGAGATGGGTGCTGCAGGAATCTTTTTTTCGCTGGAGAACACTGCGGATGTCCATTGTCGTGTTACAACACGCCACAATACACCTGTCATTCAAACTTTATCGCTAAAACGCAAGTTAGCGAGTTAGTCTCCCTCCAAAGCCACGTACTCGTTATCTCATTGTTATATAGACATTCTGAGTATTATACTAACTAAGAGGGTGACAACTGCCGTCGTACTTTTCGAGTTCAGAGATACCAACCTTCCGACTCCGCGGTGAGTCATTCGGTGGTGTACGGCTTAGCTTGCAGCTGGCGACAAGCAGTTAGCTGCACCACCGTTTCCCTTCATCTAGCACACGTGGGCTATCTGTCGTCAAAGCGAGCTATGTCCCGACGCATTTTGTTTTGTGATATTTTATGTACAAGGTGGGTGCTTCCGTTATAATAACAGATAAAGCTTGTATGACGGAGTTGAGCACATACGCATGCACTGTGTTTGAAACAGTTCGTCCGCAATGGTCAAAGCTGAGGGCTGGTGTGCGTTAGGCGTTTAGTTCACTGAAATGATAAGACCGCAGAGACGCAAATTACGCGGTTTTCAGTGCAGAAAACAGGTGGGTTTTCGCGGCTGTTTATTGACTACGGACCATTCATGGACAACCACTTGAGATATTAATGAGGTCAGAGAGGCCATGGAAGGTGTAGGGCTGGTACCTCTACTAAAGCATACCAATTAGGAATATATATACCATAAGAAGAAAACACAAAAAGGCACCAAGGACAGCATATTTATTTATTTTTTATTTTCAAATACTGTTGGCCGTCTTGGCCGTAACAGGGTGGGTACAGCTGGTTTGCACATAGCGTAAAAAAATGTAAACACTTTACAAACGTAAATTGGACATGAAGCAATGAATGTTGGAAATACAATGCGAAACAAATAATGAAATACAAAAACAATGGTTTGGCTAAGAAATACATGTTTCTAACATTGTGACAGTGATATTCGAAGCAGCATGAAAGAAAGACTATTGTATGTATTTCTAGAATAGTGTGACAATGTCTGCACGGCACCACTAAGATTAAATTCCATAAAAAGTTTTTAACGTGTTCCTCAAAGATTTCAATGCTACTCGACTGCAAAACAGACGCCGGCAAACTGTTCCATTCCTTAATCGTTCGCGGAAAAAATGAATAAGCGTACATGTCCAGATATGCTTTTGGAATTGAGAACATGCAATGATTGCTTGATCTGACGTTTCTAGCCTGCCTGGGAGCAAGATAGGACGTGGTTTCAATAATTAAGTGGCCTTTCGACAACAAAAAAGAAATTTAAGTCTAGCTAACTTCCGCCGTTGAGCCAGTGGAGGCAAATCAAGCAACCGAAGCATTTCGGAAACAGAGTCAGTACGATAATACCGGGAAAGAATGAACCTTGCAGATTTTCTCTGTATCTTCTGGGGCAAATATGGGGCAATTAATTGAATTAAAGGAATGATAAACTAATGAAAAGGAAAGTGAGTGAAAAAACAACTGGCCGCATGTGAGGTACGAACCCTCGTCTTCCCATTACGTGCGCGGCGCTCTTACCAACTAAGCTACGACGGCACCAGCCGTTTTCCAATCCACTTTCTGGGGTGCTTATGTGATTCTACTAGCAACAACTTTGGGAGTGTTCGCCAGTGCTACCATTCAGAAGCCTTGGCGGCAGATGTGGAACATCCTTTAGGCAGCATGCGTCACATGTACGGGAACTTTTCTTTGGTGAAGGCAACTGGACAATAAACCCACACATGCTGCCTGGAAGCATCAATGCCACCGGATTCGCTATATATATATATGCCACCGGATATATATATATATATATATATATATATATATATATATATATATATATATATATATATATATATATATATATATGTATATATATATATATGTATATAGCTAACACACCTGAGAGAAAAGAGAAAATACATTTGAATAGATAGGGAGCTTAAAACTTGACAGCATCCTTTCATGTATGGACTGCGGATCTCCCCCCCTCCCCCCCCCCCCCCACACACACAGCAAAAAAAAAAAAAGCTTCTTACTCTAGAACTGTCGAGGCCAGCGGATTGCAACATTGAACATGTCATCATCGAAGGCGGTTGGTCAACGGCAAACAGCTCTAATGAACAGGCGATCATTTGTGAATTTGGCCCTTGTACAAGTTTTTAGGTCACCTTATTTTCCTATACCAGCAACATTTTATGAAACTTGACTGATACGTACAGCCTTAAATAAATACAGCACTGAAAGGCCACACGAACATGTTGCGAAATAGAACTCTTGGTTACCGACGTTTAAAAGCCGAGCGAGAAGTTCACAGCGTCGCTCTCAGAATTCATTCCCAATTTGTTCAAAACCACCTGTTCAGAGCTTGATACCAAGTTATCAACGGAGCTCCACAAAGCAGAGCAATAAGAAGACGTACAAACAACAATCTTGTTATATACTCTATAATAAAAATTAACAAAAACAAGCGCGTAAGCGCACGCTTCTACAGATTTCTTTATCGGGTTATGTTTCTTTTTTTTCTTTGGCATTTTCAGGAAGAAGCTCTCGGAAGACTCTGACCAACTTTGCTCCAGGTTGCGGTACAAATCGCAATGCCATTTATCAGCATTCCGGGGTACATCGTTTTAATGTCAGACGAGAGCAACGGGCAAAAGTATTTGCCACAATGCCGGCGTCGTGCATCAGATTTGTTGTTGTTGCTGCTACTCGAGCATTTTGCGACCGAAGAAGCCGCAAACTGCAGCACTTAGAAGCAACATAAGACTTCAGAACCACCTGGGAAAAAAAGGTGGTCGACATGTTTAAAGACTGGAATAGGCAGAAAAAGAAAGAACGAGCTATAACACGTAGTTAACAACTCCGTATGATATGCGTGAAAATAAAACACGGAGAAAAGTGGTAAATTTTACCTCCAACAAATCTTATAAGAAAGGACATCTGAGCTCTTAAACTACGCATGCAACACGCGTTATCAGATGGTTAGAAAAAACTGTATCGATTGTCTCTCCCTGTATTGAGTTTATGCAGTTGAATATTCGCTTCTCATGAACAATCTGGGCGAAATTAGCAAAAAAAAAAGAAAACAACTCATTCTTCTAGTTTTTTTTTGTGTGTGTGTGTGGCACTTCTAAAAGAGCTTATAATTCGTGTCCTGTTTGATATTTGTGTGGGTGTTATTGACAGAAATGAAAAATCTAAGTGCGTAATGCCTTAAACAAGCCAATGTATACAATCGAGATGATATGCTAACACTGGTTAATAACACTTGACATTGCCTTCCTCGGTTCAGTAGAACAAGCTTGTAGCAAGGAGCAAATGATTTCACTTGTGTTCGTAAAGTGCGCTTTCTTTTTAGGATAGCTCTGGGAATCACTTTACGATGAAGAAAAGGGATGCGTGCAGTACCAAGGTAACGAGCAGATGTACGAAATTCTAAGAACGCGTAAGTGTATTGAAAAATCAGGCAGTTCGGCTACACCAACATGTGGAAGTGATGGATGACCAGAAGTATTGTGCGACTGACACGGATAGTACATTGTGTTGCGCAGTTGGCGCCTTGCAATTTGTAGGCACTCGACGCCAAAGTACGTCCACTGTGTCAGGAATTATGTAGCACTGCTAATGAACTCAACGCTCTCCGGCTGCTGAAAAGTTGACGTGCGCTTTCTGTTCTCGATGTATAAAAACCTGCTGTGAAATAATAAAAATTACATTAAGTTTACCGAGCAAGTTCATTTACGTTTCGACACCTGACCCTAGTTTCGTCGCGAGCCCCGTAACAAATATAGTCCTACATAAAGGAACGTCGCCTAGCCGGCTTGGAACTCCATAAGGACACAATAGCCCTAAGCACCAATATTACGTAACGTAAAAGAGGACTTATAATACACGCTGTTGCTCGTTTATACATCAGCCATGAATACAAAGACAAAGGTCGGCGCTTGGAGTTCTAGAAAGAAGTGCTCGAGAGCTGGCTGGTGCTCATATAAAAATTAGGACAAATCTTGAAATAAACACATATGAAACAACAGCATTTGCTGCTTTACGAACAAGCGTACTGCTGCAGCGTGCTACATTTAGGTGCTAAAAAAAAAAGATACATTTCTTTTCACTCGGAATGTTCCGTTGAGAAAACGGGCTTTCTAATCCGCTTTCTCTTCGAAATGACTTCGACGTAATTTTTCTGGCGCTTCTTTCGAAAAAGGTGCGTGTTTGCGGCACGTGTAAAGGGGGTGATGTGGGGGGAAGAAAAGGAATAGGAATGCTCGCAAAGCAGGAAAGACAATGGATCAAATTATCCGCTCTTTCACAACCAGCCACGGCTGCTTCAAGAGCGAAGAAGGGCGTAGCTAAAGATGCGCTGCGCGAGCGAGTAATCAAATCACCTTCCGTTTGATCAAAATCTGCATTCGCTACGACTGGCGCGTTCTACCTGCGGCCATCTTCGTGTCATCCGAAATGACTAGACCGCGCATAATGTTCCTTGATCACAGTGTTTCGGGGTTGCCAAATCACTCTGGCTGCTCCTCAATTGTTTGAGCGAATGTCGTTGTTCTTCGCTTTTTTCTTGCGAAATAAGAATCTACTTTCCATTACGTGGGAAGCCAATTTGCTCTACTTTTTCATCGTGGCGTGAACGCTGGTCTCTACGTAGCGGGATCAGGACAACGGAAAGCTTCAGCAATATTGCTGCTTTTCAGATTCTTTCATTGTCGAAATAAAAATGATCGATAATGAAACTCAGTCGCTGCGCTTCAGGAATAGGCGGCATTTGAAAAATAATAAACAGTTCAAGCGGAGTAAAGCGAAAATGGAAGGACCTGAGAAGAGTTCAAACGCTGGTACAAGGTTTTTAAAACCATGTGTATAGAAATTCTTCGTGAACTTCCGAAAATAAGCAGTTGTCATTGGCTCTACCGCTATTTTTTTTTTTGTAGTTGCATCGTTTTTTTTTATTTCGTTCTGTGCTATAAATCAACATGATTGTGCCGAACAATATATAAATAACTAGCCCTATTTGAAGCCTTGTTAATACTTTGGCAATACGCTTTCTTCACCAGCCGCTTGTAACCGTGAGTCACATGGATAAGCTGGTTCATTATGGCGAGAACAGAATACGCTAATTACCTTTTCTGGACATAAATCACCATCTGCTTCTCGTCTAGTATATTGAAGGCATGCTGGAGGAGCTTTACCAGCCCCTCCTAATTCATCGAGAATGGCCGAAACTACTTTTAATGAACAAGTTCACTCACCAGCTCCCTTTAGTCTGTGTGACATGTCGTTTTGCCCTTTTTTGCCCTATTGACCACCCTTTGTCATACCTTCCCTTTCTTCGATGGGGGCGAAATGCGATAACACCCGTGTACTTACATTTAGGTGCACGTTAAAGAATCCCAGGTGAGAAAGATCTCCGGAGTCATTCACTACCGCGTGCCTAATAATCGGAAAGTGGTTTTGGCACGTCAAACTCCATAATTAGAAAAAAACTGACATCTTCCATTTCCGTCATTATATCTCTTGTGACCTCAACAGTAGGTCGGAATTGTGTTCATTCCGGTGGAAGTTGCCACCCTGTTTTTTTCCATATCTTGTCTTCTGTCCATTAGTATATTTTCATCATTTCAGTCTATATAGTATTAATAATCGTTAATTGACACAGCACTACAACAAGTATTATTATGATTGGAACTGATTGATTGATTGATTGATTGATTGATTGATTGATTGATTGATTGATTGATTGATTGATTGATTGATTGATTGATTGATTGATTGATTGATTGATTGATTGATTGATTGATTGATTGATTGACTGACTGACTGACTGACTGACTGACTGACTGACTGACTGACTGACTGACTGACTGACTGACTGACTGACTGACTGACTGATTGATTGATTTGAATATGTCGTTTACTTACGAACATTCTTGATCCCGTTAAACTCTTGATATAAAGACGCTGCTTAGCGCTATTCGCTCGGGGCAGCGCTGTTGCTGGCGCTGACCGGATTGGTCCGTTTCAGGAGCTACCAGTCTATGCAGTTGCAATTTCCTTTAGCCCTACCGTGTCGCGATTTATAACAAGAAAGGTGCAGTAGCTGCCCGGTTATCATAGCTTCCAATACAGGCAGAGTTACTCTGAACGGTTAGAGCTTACAACATAAGTAGCACGATGACAAAAATTCAATCAGTAGAATTAAGTAGAATTCATTTGTTCAGTGGAAAAAAAAGTAAAAGTCGGGACATTTGACAATCCCTACTGAATTGAGTCGGGACTCGGGGCATTTGCTCAGAAGTTGGGACAGGCTCGCAAAATTTAGGGCGGTTGGCGACCCTACTTGCGAGGGGCAGGTGTTCACGCAGCGTAATAAATAAAGGAACACGCGACAGCTTTCTGAAAGCCCAGGAAGAACGTCCTCACATTCAAAGTACAACAGCGTGACTGCTCGAGCGAGAATACACTGAAGAGCAGACAAGAACAAGCGCTAACTTTCAACAGTCGAAAATCAGCGCCTGCTTTTGTCTGTTCATCAGTATTGACCTGCCTGGATAAGTCGAGCTCTTATATTTTGAATTATAAAGAACTAGCTAGCCCAATTTTTGACGTTGTTCAATCAAATAAGGTTTTGCAGAGTAATGCGTCGTCTCTCTGTCAGAACTCGCTTAACTCTGGGCACTACCAAAACCAGAAGCTCATGCTTGCCGAACACTCACCTAAGCACGTCCTTAATGTTTTTCCTTCCCGCTTGTACCCCACCAACTTATGTTTATTATTCTCATCATCCTTCCTCCGTATTTGTGCACCGAGAAAATTACACATTTGTGAGTGTTTGCTCATTATGTAGTACATGCGAATATATTTCCTGGGACAGCTTGTGTTTTCCAAGACAGCCGCTCTTCCTTTCCGTGTGGCTGTAGTCACGCAAGGAAGCAATCGCGGCGACATCATGAGGGTTCAGGCCTCAACGTCAGTGGGAGTGCAATAAAAATGAGAGAAATAAATTACACGCTTGAGTTTGCTAAGCTTATTATGGTGCCTTCGTACATAAAGTCAGCATCAAAAATTTGGAGCGCACAGGATGGCAGAACGATTACAGCTAACATTTTGCTTAGGTACTATAATTTGTCACTAGCGACGATTGACTTCACAACGCATCTGGGGTGAGCAAAACCACAGTAAAAAAATGTTGATGACTTTACTCCAAGGAAAGCTTTTAGTGCCGCCCAAAACATCGGTGCCCTGGGATAAAACATCGACCATAGCCACGTGTACGACCTGCTGGCCCACATGCTGGGAAACCAAGATCGATTCTTGAGTTGCGACATTCTTCTTTCTTCAGTTGCTACTTCTCGCTATATGATGATGGCACCTGGACAGCCGGCGCGAGAACTAAGTGAAGCACTTTATACAGCTATTCATTTAACGAGAACGGTAAGACTAACTCCATAAAAACATCTTGGAGGTGCATAAGAAAGACCAAGACGTCACAGCTGCAAACATTATCTGTCACAACATGTACACCTTTATACAGCGCTTGCTCAAATGATAATCCTCGGCATCAATTTAAAGTGTTTTTGCTTTTTGTTCATGAACCGACTACATGTTATTATATTATTATATTTGGGGTTTTACGTGCCAAAACCACTTTCTGATTATGAGGCACACCGTAGTGGAGGGCTCCGGAAATTTTGACCACCTGGGGTTCTTTAACGTGCGCCTAAATCTAAGCACACGGGTGTGTTCGCATTTCGCCCCCATTTAAATGCGGCCGCCGTGGCCGGGATTCGATCCCGCGACCTCGTGCTCAGCAGCCCAACACCATAGCCACTGAGGAACCACGGCGGGTAACCGACTACATGTCATGTCATACCATGTCCAACACTAAAAATACAACGCGTGGCTTTTGAATAATCTGAGGACGGCGTCCTCATTCAGCTTAGCTATATCTTCATTAGATGTCAGAAGAACGTCTAAAAATGAAGGTCCATCCATATAAATATTGCATTAGGGGCTGAAGTGTTTCTCACAAAGATGGACAGTTTACGAATTGGAATCGAAGACAGCAGAGGGGGAAAGATACAGAAAGCAAGAAGTGAAAGGCAGAGATGCTAACCATATTAATTATCCGGCCGGCTACATTGCAGAGGTGGACGGAGTGAGGGTAGAAAAAGTAAGGAGAAAAGAAGAGATGATAAAAAACAAACCTGTGCGCGCACTTTAGCTTTTCAGTCAGTCGCAATGCTTTTAAAGAGCACACTAGCGCTTTTAAAGCAGTTCGTACCGACATAGACTGGAAACAGCATCCAACAATCCTGACTTTTTTAAGGGAACGGTAGTCAATCTTGTCGAGCCTACTAATGAAAACTTCGTGCATTGAAATGTCGCCAATCGTAGAGAGGGTGCGCTATCTTCTCTTAGCACCTACAACCTTTACATTCCCGAGCTGTTGCCATTACAATGAGGTACAAGTAGGCGTGATTAACAGGTACCCCAAACTAATACTTTCTTCATCGTAGTATGGCTGTCCTTTGTGTGCCAATATTTTCACATGGGCAAAGCTTGGAAAGGCACATTCATGCTTACCTCAGACTTATAGATTCAATGCAGTACGTAGCAGATACTGTAGAATATCCTCGAAGCTCAAGTAGGCCATTCTAGCTAACATGCGCTTTTTTGAGAAAAGGAAACAATGCGCAGAACCACAAAAATACGACATGTCGGAGATGACAGAATGATCGTAGCCGGCATGCTGCAGCAACATCGCTCACTTGCCATTTGCAAACGATATCGCCAAGTCACCGGCCTTCCGCGGCACCGCACCGCACACTTCCATGACAGCACTTGCAATACGGTAACACAACAATAGTGAGCCAATATTGAGCGACGCCATCCGAGACGCTGGCTCCTTCTTGTAAACCTGTCTTCACCACAAGCTAGGAAGCTAAATGGCTGTGCACTCTTTACAGGATAATGTTGCGATCGGGAAGAGGAACTATGGAAGCGAGTTCGCATCCCTTGTTTATTACAGTGAAGCTGTTACGGGCTACTTTCCCCACTATCGTGTGTGTGCGTAGAAAAAAAATCCCGAAGATAGTGCAATACCGGGCCGACCCGCGGCGGAGGTGACGCAAGCGTTAAGCTGGGCCGATCCCGAAGATACTGCAATACCGGGCCGCAGGCAGCCATTTCCGGAGGCAGCCATTTTGGTTCCCTACTTTGACAATCGCGAAACTTCGGAGTGCGTTCAAAAATTACCGCCTCTTGGGCAAAAATCGACCTGCTTAGAAAACAAAAATGTAGTTCTCCTCCTTCACATCCAGTGGTCAAGTGTGTCCATGAGCGGCGATGATTTCCTCGCCAGCGGCATTTCAAACATTCGATAGCGGGCGGCAATTTTAGCTTTCTACTTTGACGACCGTGAAATTTCAAATCGCATTCAAAAATAACCGTCGTGCGGGAAAGAAAACTGCTGAGAAAATAAAAATATAGTTCTCCTCCTTCACTTCCGATAGCGCAGTGCGTTCGTGAGCGGCTCGGAAGGGCTAGAAAGCAGTGTTTCAAGCCATCGTTAGCGGGCTAACGATGCACAATGGGTGCGGTACGGAAAGAGTTATTGCTTAATCTAGATTTGAACATCGTCAAAAAGTGACTTTATGCTAAATATTGCACTAATTTTCTAGGAAACTACTTGATTTCATAATCAAAAATTACATTTAGCATATCCCTTCCAACGGAAAGAATTAGTGAGAAAACGCTGTGGCTGAAACCTGAACGATGCTTATGAAAAAAATTGGAGAACGCCCAATTTTTCTTCATCTTGACTGAGCCAAATACGTGCGGAAAATTAATACATGTGTTCACTTATGATGTCCAATGAAAGAACCCCGCCAGTAAAATATTCTAAAATGATATTTGTGATTGTATCTTGTTTCACACTTGATTAAAAAATATTGCCGCCAAACAACTTTCGTTTCGTCGAGGAAACTTCAAGATGCGCTTACGTCACGAAAAAAAATTTTTTGCGAGAGAAATACTTCTGTAACACCTATTTCCTACAAACACCAACAAACTTCATTTCTCTAAAAGAATCCGTTATAGTTACTTTTGGAGTCAGCAACGTTTCGCGTAGAACGACCCTATAGTAATCACGTTTGGGCGAACACAATATGTGGGTAGTTTCAAAAGAAAATCATAGAAAATGGACTCAGCGAATACTACATATATCATGTGCATACAGAACCTAGAGCATGTACTCGAGTATGTGCTACATAAAGTGAGCGCTGGGTTCGCCTGTCTCGTGAGCAGCCAGTTGCTGCTAAGTAACTATGCATAAATGGGCAGCCAGATTGACTGCTTTCACTGGCGTAAGGACACCTCTAGAAGTTAGCTCTTTGGTCCTGCTTACAAATAGTCGACTCATTTGACGCTTTTGCTATCGGACAGGTAATACCACTCAGAAAACGTAGACTACGGAGACGCAATGCTCCACTGTAGCGCATAACATACGAGTTATAAAGTAGAGCACTCTATCGCGCTACCTCCATGGCGGTTCCCTGTATTTTTCGGGTGTGACATTTATTTATAATATTTTCTTCTTTGGTCGTGAGGGTACCCTTCAACACGCTCTGTGTGACTGCCCTCTCTACGGTGTACAAAAAATATCCCTCACAAGTGGGTTAGCTCACTTGGATCGCAGACCGTTAACGAAGCAAAGAATTTCGGAATGTCAATATCATAAGCCATCGGAACTGAGGGTGATGAAGGCACTGCTACCGTTTTTAAGGATAGCAGACCAGCACAAACGGCTGTAGCTTGTGCTGGTGTTGCTCTTGCTGTGCGTAATATTGGTCTGTGAAAATTGCGGTGACTCTGAGGGTCTGTGATTGCGTGTCTATGGTATTTATTTCTAGTTTATTATCATCTTTCTACTCCTCCCCTTGCCCGTTCCCCACTGTACACTGTTGTAAACCGGATTTCTCGTTCTGTCTAACCACCCTGCCTTTCTATTTTCTTTCTTTCTTCTCTCTCTCCTTGATTAAAACTAAACGAGTTTTATGTATCAATTTGAGCAAGCTAAAGAAAAGAAGTATTGAGTTCTGTGGGACCAACAGTAACTTTCGCCCTTCATCAGAGGCCATCATCAAAATTGAGCCACGTAAGGAGCAGCGATGAAAACAGGGCGATGTGACTTGTATTTCGCGCTATTACCTTAAAACTTATTTAAAGATTGTACACAAATACACTGACTTCATGATTTAGCACGGATAAGATACAAGGACTACAGACCGAGATTTTTACTAGGCACTGCGAGAAAGGCGAATGAACGAGATGCACCGAAGTGCCAGTTTTGTCAAAAATACATTAGGTCCTCATCCTTCTATGCTACTTTTTCGTAGAGTGCCTCTGCATATTTTTAGAAATACTAGAAACATAATATCGCTTGAAGCAGCCTTCTGTTTCGCATTTATCAAAGTTCTTAGTTCTACAAAATTTGGATGGTCGCCGTTGCTGGTGTCTCTTATCTCAGGCCGTTTGTCTTCATAATATGCACTCAATGCATCCACTCCAGTTGACCTTTTCTGACCACTGGGAATCGTTTGCGCTGTAGCAAATGGCAGCTCTTACACAAGGTCAGTGTGAAATCTGGAAAAGAATGAATCATGATCTTATCACGAGGAACGCCTCAGCGGGTGACTCGGTATCAGTTCCGACCACATGAAGATCTTTAACATACACCTAATGCATGGTAGACGACAGTTCTTGCATTCCGCCTTCACCGGAATGCGGCTGCCGAAGCCGGTATCAAACGTGCAACCTTTGCTCAGGCAGTACAACACCATAGCCAACGCCATACCCAGGCGAACGATGTAAATCATGAGTGAACACAATAAAATAAATAAAAAGAAAAGTAAAAGGAAGACATTGAAAGCAGAAAGTGCTGTGTCTGCAAGAGAGGGCATGGGTGAAAGCTGACCTCGTGGAAACAGGGGCCGCTGAAGCAGAGATAAAGATAAGTAGACACAGAAAGGGTAAGCCTGCGCTAAAAAGAATAAAAACATGAAACAGAGTCGCCGTAAGCGAAAAGGATGCAGAGGGAGCCAAAGATGGTGTCTGTGCCGTCCCTAATCCGTAACGGCCCATGAGCTGGATTCTTACCAACCACGCAGGGGCTTTGTTTCGTGCCACACGAAAAGGGTGCGAGGCGCATTTGTTCTTTTGTTCGTCTTGAAGGCGAAGAAGCCAAAAGGCACGGGTCACTTTTCAGGTACATAATTTTCCTGACCGGTGACGTAAAACATTGGCCATGACATTTTTTACCCAATGATCAATTTAAAATAATAATAATAATAATAATAATAATAATAATAATAATAATAATAATAATAATAATAATAATAATAATAATAATAATAATAATAATAATAATAATAATAATAATAATAATATAATCCTGCCCTCAACAACACTGAGCTTTGCCACTTAGAAACGCAGGTGTGCAAGTATTGGAAATCTTTAGTCGGCTATGTTATCGATGCTTTTGCTCCTTTCGGCATCTTCTGTACTTTGTCATACTACTGTGTGTTCGAAACGGTCAAACTGAAGTCAATTAATGAGAAGCTCAAAATAGGTAACGGTAATAGCGCGTGACTGCGTATCATATCATTATTCGGGGGCTCGCCACAATTTCCCCAGAGACTGAATGAGCCCGAAGCGTATGCCGCCTGTGGAGTAAAGCATATGCAAGAGGCGGAAGGAATAGTCTATATCCACACTGTCAAAGGCCGGCACACGCGCTCCTGTTGAGTAGAGCGCTCAGCAACACACGAAAAGTAGATTTCGATTTCTGGTGTAGCGAATCGATATCGTACACGGGAGTGCTTTTATCGAGTGCAGCTCACGTCTACTACGCTCGGGCCAAGCGTAGAAATCGCGTGGTTATTAATGGTACCCTGGTGCACCGAAGCGCCATCTTGCGTGTCTGCAGAGTCGTCGCCTAGCAAAAGAAGGTCTACCAAGGCGTGTGTGAAGCGCCGCGCAAATGTATGTTCACGCAAACTAGTTCTTTTTTTAATCGGAAGTGCTACTGGCGCCCACAAGACAGACGATGGTTTCGACATGTGCAGAACTGGAAACATCAAAATGCACTTGTATTAATGCACTCCAAAAAGAGAGAAAATTGAAGAGTAGGTCAGGTTGTTCTGTGCACTGAATAATTTTTGTCAAAAGTGCGCGGCCATTGGACGCTTGCATTTTTTGTGTCTGGATATCCACAAAAAAGTTTTCACTGGGGTAAAGTTTTTAATTCTGAATGGCCTAAGTTACTCAGCTGACTGGCTGAAGCAAAGCGGTCGCATGTGTTCTTCAAACACCTTTCCGTAGATGGCAATAAAGAGAAGAAAGAAAATAAAGAGAGAAGGTAGGCGTGTTATACCAGAAAGGTGTCCGGTTGGCTACTTACGCTGGGGGATGCAAGAAGGGGAATAGAGGGAAGGGAAATTCGTTCTCTAACGCGGACAACACCACGTTATCAAAGGTGATCGCACAAGCCATTCGTTTTCAAGAAGCGCAAAGATGCCTTCACTGCCTTCTGGGTCGATGGTCCGAAGGGGACGGTGTACCAGTAGTGTCTGTAGCTCAGTGTCTGTACGATCGTCTAGCCGCCTCTATGTATTGAAAATTGATGGTATTTGTTTGTGAAATCGGGGACAGTTGTACAATAGCTGGCCTATGTGTTCCTCGCAGTCGCAGACATGCCACACAGGAATGGCAGTCATTCCGAACAGTGCTAAATAAGCTCTCTCGAGAGAAAATCCCGACCCCAGTCGACACTTCAGAGATGCCTGGCATGGGTGTACTGCGGGCGATGTTTGTTTCTATTTGCATCAAAGGGTTTAGTCTGTGCAGTCTGGTGTGCCTTATATGTGCAGTATTCCATTCGGCTAATGGAATACTGCACATATAAGGTGCAGTATTCCATTCGGCTAATTTCCTCTTTCCGTTTTCCTCCCCTCCTTCCTATCCTCTATTTCTGTGTTGCTGTCACCTCCCTTCAGAAGAGTAGGCAGGCGTTGTGCCCCTTCCGGTGGCAGTTGCCAGCCTGCCCCTCGCTTTCCCTTTCCTAATACGTGTGTATATGTGTATATGTGTTCAAAACAAATAATAATAATAATAATAATTCGGCTAATGAGTGTGCATGCCTGAAGGCGAAGTTGCCTTGCAGCATCTGTCCTAGACAGTGGAATCGGGACGCAGTGTTCTTTATGTGACGCACGAGCATCCTTGTCTGCGTCATCATTTCCAGTGTTACCGCAAGGACCGGGTAACCAATGAAATGAACTCATCTCGGGGTCTTTTCTTTCAAGTGGTGGTTAAGTTCCACGCTTTCCCAGTAAGTTGCTCGCAAGTTTCATGTCGGAGGAACCACTGCATTTATCGTAATGTTGGCTTGGAGTTGCTGAAGCCTGCCCATTTTCCAGCACTCTTTGTATCGACCTTTTGAAGTGCACCGCGGAGAGCGATGAGCCCTGCAGCCGTAGACGCCGTGACATGCGGAATTCTGTGCCGTTGGGTTAATCCTTTTGTTTGCATAACCGCAGCACCGTCGGTACTCATTCAGGTAGTTTAGAATTCAGTGTAGACGCTGTATTTCTCATACAAGACGGGAAAGTGAGTGAGTGAGTGAGTGAGTGAGTGAGTGAGTGAGTGAGTGAGTGAGTGAGTGAGTGAGTGAGTGAGTGAGTGAGTGAGTGAGTGAGAGTGAGTGAGTGAGTGAGTGAGTGAGTGAGTGAGTGAGTGAGTGAGTGAGTGAGTGAGTGAGTGAGTGAGTGAGTGAGTGAGTGAGTGAGTGAGTGAGTGAGTGAGTGAGTGAGTGAGTGAGTGAGTGAGTGAGTGAGTGAGTGAGTGAGTGAGTGAGTGAGTGAGTGAGTGAGTGAGTGAGTGAGTGAGTGAGTGAGTGAGTGAGTGAGTGAGTGAGATGGTGGGTGTTACGAACTTGGTAAGGCGCGCCATCCTACGACAGTGTCTCGCCAAACACTCGTGGGGCTTTCACTTGACGCTTTCGCATGCGATGCCTTTAAAGTCTCCAAGCGAGGAAACGCATTTTTTTCGGTTCGATGATCGACCTGTGCGGGTGCACGTGTGGCGATGTCGTCGAGGAATCACTGAAACTCAAAGCGGACATGGGTATTTGCATATTCGAGAACAGAAAAAGTATTTATTTAAAATACGAGAGGTAGATATATAAAGAAAAGAAGAGATAGGGAGGCACAACAGAAAAAATAAAACAACACAGGACCTGAGAAATACATTCTACAAGAAAGAAAGCAAAAAAGAAATAAAATAGAAGAGCTAAATTATCTACGAGCTGAAAAACAGTAAATTAAACGTATGACAAAAAGAAAAAGTGGCCTTATAGACGTCTAAGAAGGGGTCACCCACACCACGTGAGAAGCCTGACTAAGGCGTATACGTAGTGCGAGGCAGCGCACACTATTCTAGTCGGAATTATGCATGAAAAACAGAAAGAAAAAGAACAAGTTTTGTACAAACCGACAAATTATCCATCCGCTGGTTCTTACGTATCGGATCCGACTTGGTGTTGACAGTGGTCTGATGATTTTTGTCAACGACGATGATAAACCTACAAAACGGGTGGCCGCCATCACAGCGAAAAGCAACCCACTCCCACCACCGGCACGAACACGCGTGCCCCTTCAACGACCTCAATTTTTGAGGGCCGAAAGTCGACTGCCGGCACAACCAAAAAGTTCTTTCACCCTCCTGTACTGACGTCAGCCATCAGCATCCCATTGCATTCGCTAGGCGCACGAAAAGGGCAACGCCACGACAGTGGGAGTGTTGCGGACGATGGGGTGGTAGGGGAAAAAAGGGGGGAAGGTATGCGGCGAAAATGTATTAAATGGCCGTCGGGCACGTTCTTCACTCGAACGTCTCCCTCGTGGGACGTAGGCCACACGGGGGCACTAGCCGTTTGTGACAGCGGGGAAAGTTTTCTTCAGCGAAGGAAGCAGAAAGCACAGAAATGCTCCGCAGCTTGATAAGTCGTTCAACGCGAAACCAACATTTAAATTGTAGCCGCCCACTCAAAAGGAGGCGCAGCTAACGCACACTCCGCGCCCTGGTTATAGACAGGGAAAATTCAAAACGAAAATGTCGGGATCACCTCGCATTCGCAACTTCGTCGCAGCTCCTTGCTGGAAGCTGTGCAATTCATGACGGTAGACAGCTTTAATTTAGACCTATATGCGGGGCCTCATCGCCCCTTACCGAGCACGGCCCACTGCAGGCGACGCATCAAGGCGTAGCAGGAGAGCTTAGTGGGAAGGCTTGACTCGAAATGCCGTGCCATACTGTCAGCTGCTCATGATGAATAATGCATCACTTCTCCGGCTAAGCGTCGCACAGCCAGCTCCGGTCACGCAATGTGCTCTCCCAAAGTAGCTGCGCCATAACGACCGGCTTGCTGGTGTCGGCTTGCTACAAAGGGTGAACGCTGAGGCAACGGCGCCCCGAGCAAGCAATAAACAACAGCGATTCAAAATTCCGTGGCTACAACACACACTCATACGAATGTTGCTGATGTACTCGCTACTTTCTTCGTTTTTGTAGAGCTGTTCGTTTTTGCACTTTCACTGTACCGAATGACTATCGGTAATTCAAGGCGTTTATATTCTAGTGGAAGGGTTATTTGAGCAACTTCCAGAAAGTTATTTGGGTCATATAGTTATAGATAAATGATAACTTTACAAGGGAAGCTACAAATTATGCTTTATAAGAACGTGCTGCTTATTTAATTTATATTCGCCTGTTTTTTGTATTTGGGCATAATATGTTAAATATTCCTGATGTTACATTATGCGTTTATAAATTCATTCATTCTCTCGAGACACCTAAAGGAACACGCTAGTCGAAAAATATAAATCTAGTAAACAAGTACGCACGCAACTATCATTGAGGCGGAAAACTTAGTAAAAATCAGGCTGCCTAGCAAAATGATAATGGCGAAAATGCCAGATTCTTAGATGTGTTAATGCTACGACTTCTTTTACTAATTGTACTTCCTTAAAAGTGAACAGAACAATGTTAATCGAAATACCGACAGCCATTATTCACTCGATCACAGCGATTCATCATTCAGCGATTCCATCATTCAATTATCAGTCAGTTGCATCGAGCGCAAAAAAAAAAAATGGCAGGAAGAATGGCAAATAAAGTGAGAATCTAGCAGAATTAACTAAACCGAAGAGAAACCACAAGCCTGGCACCATGTGCTGACACGCCTTCGTAGTTTGACGAACAGCGACAACTTTCGTGGTGTGAGGAAAACGAAATGGAAAAAGAAAAGCAGCGACCAGACAAGGAGTATTAAAATCCGTGGGTCTGCAATAACCCCCCAACGCAATGGCTGAGAGGGTGTGGTCGGTGGGAAACGCGAGATGCGGCACTGACGGTGGCTCTTGTGCCGGACTCGTTCTCCTCGCTTTCTTGGGCGCTCAATCTCTCACGCTTCGCGGAACGAGACGACTAAGCGCGAACGACGGCCTCGCTGGCGCGCAAAAGGCAGCGGGCGTCTTCTTCACGGCCTCAAAACAGCCACACCACGAAGGCGGCTCGCGCTACTCCATTAGGGCTCCGTTTTCAAGCTCAGCTTTTCTGTCCGGCCGTCGTGGTGACTGAGAGGGTGATGAATGCAGGAAGATGGAGAAACGCAAAGAGTGCAGGCGATTCCATCGATGTGTCTTGGTTTCTGAGTCTCGTGAACGATAGCTTTGCGTTTAATTCAACAACAATAAATGTAGTGTACTGCGGTGAAGCGTATGGTTTGTATATGTAGGTGATACGTGTGGGCACGAAATAACTGTCGCCGCGATCTCAGTAACGATAGTTTCATAGACGAAAGCATTCGCTACTAATCAAGAGTTGCGCGAAAGATACGCGCATGCTTGCTTGCACGCGCCTTCTTTAATTTACATTATATTGAGCACCACTCTGCTCTTTCCTGGGAGGGGCAATCAAGAAAAGGTCGCATCTTTCATGAATCTTAAGACCTGCCATTTTCAACGACGTCATCTAGCGAAACATCATGATATTTTTGAGCATCGCACTCAATTGTTGAATAAGCCATCGGCGAAAATTTGTTTTCTTGGGAACATGAAAAAAGAACTTTGTGTAACACTTGTTCAAACAATGAGAGCGCAGCGCAAAGGTGTTGGACAGTAGAATAGAAAAACGCACAACACCACCACCACCACCACCACAACAACAACAACAACAACAACAACAACAACAATAATAATAATAATAATAATAATAATAATAATAATAATAATAATAATAATAATAATAATAATAATAATAAGTCCATTTTATGTCAACTGCAGTACGAAGGCCTCTCCCGGCGATCTCCATTACCCTTGTCCTGCGCCAACCGATTCCAGCTAGCGCCTGCGAATTTCTTAATTTCATCACCCCCCCCCCCCCCCTAGTCTTCTGCCGTCCTCGACTGCGGTTCCCTTCTCTTCCCACCCATTCTGTAGCCCTAAAGGTCCACCAGCTATCTAACCTACGCATTATATGACCTGCTCAGCGCCATTTTTTTTCTATTAATATCACTTAGAATATCGGCCATAGCCGTTTGCTCTCTTTCTGTCTCTCAAGGTTATGCAAAGCATTCCTCATTCCATCGCTGTTTGTGCGGTCCTTAACTTGTTCTCAACCTTCTTTGTCAGTCTCCAAGTCTCTGCCCCATATACCAGCACCGGTAAAATGCGCCGATTATACACTTTCCATTTCAATGATAATGGTAAGCTTCCAGTCAGGAGCTGACGATGTCTGCCGTATACGATGCAACCCATTTTTATTTTTCTGTAAATTTCCTTCTCATGATCAGGGTCCCGTGTGAGTAATTGACCTAGGTAAACGTACTCCTTCACAGACTAGAGGCTAACTGGCGATCCTGAACTCTTATTCCCTTGCCCGGCTGTTCATCATTATCATTGTCTTCTGCATATTAATGTTCAACCCCACTCTTACACTCTCTCGGTTAAGGTCCTCAATAATTTGTTGTAACTCGTCTGCCTTGTTGCTGAATAGAACAACGTCATCACGCAGGGCGTTCCTCAGGGCAGTGTTCTCAGTCCGTTTTTATGCAACTGTGTCATGGCAGCCTTGCCACAAAAACTCCCGTCTGGTCTACAGTATACTCAGTACGCAGACGACATCTGCATATGGGCCTCTGGATCTCATATACAAGACATTCAAACAACGCTGCAAGAGGGTCTTGATAGTATCGACACCTTTTTGAAAGAAAGAGGCATGAGTCTTTCATACGAAAATACAGCCGTACTTCCTTTCAATAGACGACAGTTGAGTAATTTCCAACTTAGGCTTAACGGGAAAACTTTGATGTTTGTGAAAGAGCATACATTTCTTGGAGTTATTCTTGACCGCCAGCTAACATGGGCTTCACACACCCGCGCAATTGAATAGCAGACCAATGCACTAATAAAAGTACTTCGGCGACTCGCAGGCACAATGTGGGGGGGATCAGGCTCTTCGTTACTACAAGTTCATAACGCACTCATAAAACAAAAAATTGCTTACTCGGCACCTATTCTCCATGGTTTATCGCAAGCTTCTGAGGAACGTTTTCAACGTTTACTAGCAAGGGGGCTACGAGTGTGCCTTGGGGTTCCGCAGGCTACCTCGAGTCCTTTAGTAATTGCTGAAGCTCGTCACACCCGATTTCCAGTTACACGAATGGTTGAAGCATCCCGACATATTTATCGCATCTTAATCCTACACGAGAAGCATCCATTAAACCTCGCGCTGACCGAAAGGAACAAAGGCAAAGTTCACGATGTTGTTCGAGAACATAAAGCATTATTACCAAGATTTGAATTATGCAAAGTGTTACCCTCCCTGGATGTTAACATACCCTAAATTATAATTATCGATTGACGGGATTATATCTAAGAGAGACATGTTCATAGTAGCCGCACAGCAACTGGCACTCCTCCAAATTTACTCATTATATCCCCAGTACATCCACTATAATACAGATGGTTTGTGTCATAAAAATTGCTCGACTTCAGCATTCGTCATTCCACATTTAGCGCTAGAGCAAACATTTAAATTATCCCTGGAGACATCTTCCACCATAGCAGAACTATTTGCAATCCTGTGTGCTCTGACTTTATATATGCGTACGTGGACTGAACTAATGCACAGATCTTTCCGACTCATGTACTGTTGGACTGTATATTTTTTATTGATCCGGTGTTCTACTGAGTGTTATATTTTGTGTCACAATTCTCCCTTTTTACGCAAATTTGTTTCGTTTGCCAAGTGACAAGGAGTAGCCGGTGCCACCACAAAGGCGCCCAACCTCTCTTGACATTCACTTCAATAAAAAAAAAGAATGCATTGGTAGAGACTTTTGCTCAAAGGGCAAATCCCCAGAGTGGCGAGACGGGCCGCCAGAACAATATGGTTCTGAGCCGCGCGTAAAATTGGCGAATTTGGAAGCGGCCTTGCTCTACGCTCGGAAAGCGCCTATACGATGCCTCCTTTAAGCTACAGTGAATGCAGCTGCGATTAGTTAGACATTGTTTGTACACTTTGCGTGGGAAAGCTATTGACGTCCCTTTTGCCGCTGTGCTTGCGATACTTGCAATTTAGCAGCTGCGAATACATGCTCGTGATACATGCTCGTGATACAAGCGAAAATGAATATAAGTGCGAATGTTGAGAAATAAATGGGTGCAAACTACACCCTTTTTTTACCTGATAAAAATATGTATGTGAACTTTGCAACTGCTGTCGCTACGTAATTTTTTCCCTTATTGTTTTCGTGATACTGCAAACTTTCTCATCACTTTGCTCCCTTCCGTTCGCGCGACAATTTTTGGGGGAGGTGGGGAGGTTCTCACTTGAAAGTAAGTGCAAGGCATGTCAGTGGAGTAGAGAAAAACGCGCATATGTTTGTAGAATTAAAAATGTGGGAGCATGGGGCTGAATGATGCCAGACTTCAGAAAACATTTCTGTCTATCTATCTGACAGACAAATGTTGTCAAAAAAACCTGGGATGAGAGCTGCCCCTGATTACAGCATCACTGAATAAATTGTCTGTATATACCCAACAGACTCCAGTAAAGAGTGTCAGGGCTGTTGATTATTTCGTTTTTATTCAGGCATGACCTCAAATTTGATCGTATAGATTTTTCTGTCTGGTGGCCCACGCTGGTACTGTACTGAGAGCGCGAGTCATCGAAAAAAAAAGGAGAATGCAATTGTGATAGTTGAGTTGAGTTGAGTTGAGTTGAGTGGTTGTAGGCTACTGGTGGGATAAGCCTTGCAGTTGCTGCCGGCAATTGCTCCACCGTAGCGACACTTAAACTACCTAAATCATATAAATAAGACACAGGCTTCACAACTACACATAGTCACTCCTAAGGTCACCATGTAGAGGCCAAATCCGTGTCCTGCAGGTAATTTAAAAGAAGGCGAGAAACCTCCTTCCTATCTAACTGGTTCCCGCGCAGGAAAACATTGTCCTGAAGAGAACTGTGAGGAATTCCTGTCTTCTTGAGGGACTCGAATGACACGCTCCTTTCCGCGTTATACGAAGTAGAGCACATAAGGTAATGTTCTATGTCACCACACACACCACACGTGGAGAAACAACGGAGACAACGCCAGGCCAGTCTTATACATCCACTCAGCGGTACGAGTAGAGCCCGTGCGAATGCGGAGCAGTAAAGTGGCTTGGTTTCTTTTGAGACCCTTGGTCACACATGGCTTGTGAGGTGAGCTGCACAAATACCTGAAGTGACACGACACCGCTTCTCTGAAGAGTCTCTTGTCCTCTTGAGGCACTTTTCTTAATGGATTCCCAGACAGCGCTCTATGGGCGAGGCTGTCCGCCATCTAGTTGCCTATAATACCTATGTGCGAGGGCACCCATTGGAATCGCATGGAGAAGCCTTTGATATGGAGATTGTGCACCGAGCGTAGGGAGCTTAGACATAAGGCATCAGTAGGGAACCCGTGCTCTAACCTTTGAAGGGCGGATTTCGAACCTGTAAGAATAACAACAGGTTGAGGCGTACAAAACAGTAGCTTCTTTCGAGCTGCCTCAATGTCAACGCTTTCGGCCGTTGTGGAGGACACGACTGCAGTGAAGCGAACCGACCAATCATACTTCAAAGAAGGAATGTGAAAAGCAGCAGCACTAGATCCTCTGACCTGTGATTGATCTCCTGAGTCGCAGTCTCAGCTACATGGTGTCTGTGTTTTCTGGGTAGCTGTGCACCGCTTTGTGGGTATGCGCATCTTTTCGCCCCAATGAGCGTGTCTGGTTGATTATTGAATAATTTACTCCAGAAAAGATTCATCTGCAGAGACTACGTTTGCCGAGAAAGAAACAGGAGCCGACGTTAGATTTTTCATTCCAATGCCCTTCCCTTCAGCAGCGTACACGAGATGTAGAACATGTTGGAACCAAAATTCAAGAGGGAAGAACGTATGAGAGGTCGATTTTTAGAGCGGTGAAATTTGAGGTTGCCGCAATTTAAGAAGCCAGTTACGGAAAGGAAGATTACAGGTGACCCCATGATTGAAGAGGCATTCCATCAAGGTTTATACATGAGTTGTCGACATTGTAATATTAATGAATGGAAAATAAAAAAAAATAAGAGAAATGAAAAGGAAATGAGTTCAGCAGCTTATGTGCCATAGAAACGAAAAAACGGTGACAAGCTACATGTATGGGAGGCGCTTTTTTACAGTTCAGCCGCATATGAACTAGGCACAGCAATGAATTTCGCGGAATATTTTGATTAGTTGCTTCTAATAACGAAAGCTATATGCACGCATATTAGCAAATCATTTTGCATATAAGTGCTGTTTGTCATTGGTGTTCGTAAGTATTGTTTGCCATTATTAACCTTGGCAAATAATATGACCGAATAATATCTCGATTGGCTGAGGTTTGCATTTACGAGCAGTTATAACGTAACACAGAGGCCCTTATTTACAAAATTCTCTTGCTTTAAAATTGTTCGAAAGAAGAAACGCGAGCTAATCCTGATGCTGGACATATAAGCAAAGGAGGACAGCCTACGGCAAAGAAGAATTATAACGAAAAGCTTTGTAACTTTGGTGCGTAGTTTCTACAAATGGTTACACTTTGAGTGATGACTGCCTTACATTATGCAATTACAACAGGCTCCATTTTGATAAATATGAAAATTCATTACCAAAATATCAGCCGCATTAGCGATATCTATGTAAACCTTATGTGCGCCCCTACTGTGAAGCTTGGTTAGTAAAAAATGTAATTTCTTCTTCAATATCAAAATTTTTGTTTGCGATTGTGTTCATATAATTATGTGATATAAGCTATTGTTTTAACTATTTGTGAAGTAACAAACATACTCCTGCTAAATAGACTTGGCAAAGTAATGCACTTGCCACCCTACGAATTTACATTAAATGCCTTTTATATGCGAATGCATCAAATGGCCCGTTGAGCGAGAAAGCCGGCATCTGTAGCAAAGAAACGGCACCTAAATTGTCATTGGCTCCGACGGCACGTCACGTGCTCACCTCGATGGAGCAGAGTTGGCGAAAGGGTACACCTGCTGCGCTGGCGCACCAAGCGTTGCGTGAGGGGAGAGGGCATTGCCACGACGCCACGTCACCCTCGCTCTCGGAAGCCTTTGTAATCCGCGCATTCCTTGCCCGTGCAAGCTCCCGCCTGCATTCTAACTCCGCCTCGGTAATCGCTATAAAGAAATTACTGCATAAAAAACTAACTCAATTCGAAAGGAAGAACGTTGGCGGTAGTGGAAACACACGCCCGACGCCACGCTCAGAAGCCGAGTGTCTTACCGACTGGGCTGAAGCAGCGCCTCCTAGATAACAGGCCTGCATGTGCACTCTGCTCCATGACGTCATGCTACTTGAACCGAATTTTTCACTGCCAATCCCGGCGTGACGAACGCGGTGACGTCACAATCACCGAAGATTACTAGGGAGCGCCCTGATTAGATTCTATGGTAGCCGGGCAGGGTAGCCTCACACCATGGATCGAAGTGCGCCTGCCTTATACTATCTAGGAGTCGTTGGCCAAGCGTTTAAACGCGTTCGTTTCCCGCGGAGAATTCATAACTCTAAACACCGCTCAGCTGCGTTCAAATGGACGTTAATGCTTTCGCATTCACAACTCGTAAGAAACACTCAGGTGTCCTCAGATTTTTGCAATTAACATTGAAAAATCAATTATGTCAACCAGGTATGCGTGAACCGCCTTTTCATGAACTAAATACATAACTTTCATGTAAGCAAATGTTGTCTCGTTCTTGAAATGCAATCACAGCGCACGTTAGCCTGTTAAGCACGATATTCAGTGAGATACTTAAACTATTGATGCTTTGTTTTCTCTTACAGTCGAATAATATAGTTAAGAATTCGCGGCAAAACTGTATAACTGCTGCATAGATGAGAAACCCGAGACAGAAAACGAGTTTGGGCGCTCTAATAATAACGGTTGCTCCAGCCACTACAAATAAACCAATGCGAAATGTTTTCACTCTATCAATCTTCAAACAATAATGGGCCTATTGAAACCTTTAGTTTATGTTCCCTATTGCAGAGCGTGAGCTTAATAATGGGAGACTGTCATTCTATATTGCCAACACACTTGGGTTTTCTCAAACAGCTTAATAGGAACTCGATTTGTTTATAAAAACGCGTCCTGAAGAATACTTGATTTTAGTTAACGACACTTCGACATTACCAATATGTGAGCTATAAGTGCGAGCTTTTTGAAACGAGTTAAGAATGAAGACTGAAGCAAGCGATAAAATGAAAATTATGCAGCGCGCGGCCCGCAGAAATTATTATGAAGTTAACCGTTGTTGAGCTAACCAAGCAGTTTGCTCCATTGTAATATTTGCTTTGTTCACGGACGACTGCATTTTCACCATAGCTGTACGCCTTTTATGAGCTTGCCCACCTCGCAGAGTCGAAGCTGCGGTTGAGTTTTTGCTTTGCGATGGCGCTGTAGACACGCTGCTTCAAGTTCCGCACTATAGCAACATTTAATTCGTTGCTTGATTAAGCCTGGTTGCCAAAACACTGACTATAGTAACAGCTGCAATGCCTGTATATGCAGCGAAAATCGCACGCTACAACACACGTCACCAATATGAACCTACAACGCTTGATTGTCGCTGTCATATGTGAGTAATGGTGCTAGCTCAATTTGCAAGTGGCTCTTATATTTCTTTTTTTTTGTGTGTGTAGCTACCTTGGCTTTCCGGTTGCATGTGCGAGTATCTAATAGACTGTTCTTTATGGCCATTTTATTAAAGACGGTCGGTAACACAGCCACAAAATGAATGTCACACTAAAAAACTGGGCTGGTATTCAGAATAACGCTAATAGATTCATTTTATCTTAACCATGAAATAAATTTATATCGCATGGAAGCTGCGAAAATGAAACTTAATCATAAATGAAAGCACTGAATAGAAAGCAAGGCTTTAGCATGTGTCCACGTGATACACTATGTTTGCTCTATCAACGATACTTTTTGCCCCTGTGTAAACAATTATTTAACGCAAGAAATTTATAACCTTGACCCATACAAAACAAGGAGACTGTGCGAAGGAATGGCTGAACCTTCTTAGTAGGATACACTGTATATGGAACCGTTCCAAACGCATTTCGTATTTAATAGATACTTATGGACTACTTGATCAGCCATGATATTCATGAAGCAGCGCACGAAACAGCGCTTGAACTTGTCTCTTTCACTTGGGCTGCTTCATCGGCATTTCACCTATTACGCTCAAATAAACGAAGACAAATATTATACTCATACACAAAAATTAATTGCACTAAGGCTGTGTCCCCGTAACCCTGCAGTCTAAACAAACCAGCCGCGTGGCTCACGGTGCAATCTACTTTGCTTAGGTAAACGTACGTCGTTCGCCCTCTGAGCTCCATAACATTATTGTATGGTGGCCGAACTATGCAGATGTGTTCGATGCGGGAAAGACATTTGTGGCGTTTCCAATAGCCACAGGGCTCAATGAATCGCTACAATTGTCTTAAAAGTACGCATGAGAGTTCGCACCTGTCGTTATCAGTGCCAAATTAGCCCAGCAGGCAAACTCATCAGGTTGCGTTGAAATTCATCGTCTCTCTTCCGCGTAGCCATGTGCGACTTAAAGAAAATTCTAGCTGTTGTCCATGTGCGGTCCTGACTTACTACGGTGATTTGAAAGTGAGAGAGTAATTTGATGCGCCTTAATAAAAAAAATGCGATGAAGGACTGAGTGAAACCTGTAGGTGCGCACGAATGGTATTATCAGATAAAAGAAATGGGGCAGACTATCAGATAATATCTCGTTTTCTTACCAATTCGAGACGCGGCTTTATTCCTCAATGAAGCAGACAAAAAGAAACACCTTAGACACGAAGAATAATTCGCATTCGTTCCGGAAAGACCTCGCAAAGAACCATCTTCGACCGGAAACTGAAAGCATTCCCGTGTTCCACCGAGAACGATTCTAATCAATCAAAGTAGCCTTTGCCGAGTGGGAGGAAGAGAGTGACCAAACAGAAACGCCGTGATGCACCAAAACACTACCGATCACTGGGAGGCGGATATCATCGCGTACGGCTGCAGTGGCCCTTCGATGAAAGAAAGGCGTGCTGTGATCGCAAAAAAAAAGAAGAAAGGAAATAACGGACGATTCTGTAACCGAGAAGCATCGATGGCAGATGTAAACAGGAAAGGAATGAAGCAAAGGATAGCGCTGCAAGCGACGACACGTTCTCTGGCTGCGCCGGTTGCAGAGCCGTGTTTCCTTCGAAGACCTGCTAGTGTGCTTGTGTATACACTGCCGCAGTATAGCCACGCGAGCAAACACCACGGACGGGCCATATCGACGCCCCGCGAGCCACTTGCGCAAACAACGGCCCTTGTTGCGCACCTAGAATCATAAGCAGTCTCGCGAGGCTCGCACTTCCCAGGGAAAAAAGAGCCGGAACTGGGTTCTTGGTGTGGCTTCGGCGGGTTTATCCGCTCCCCCGTTTGCATCACTCGCTGGCCTGCGTTCGAGATCTTGCAAGAACGAGGGCCCCTGCCGTTCGGCACCCGGGCGGAAAATAGTGTTCTTGAAGGCGTCACCTGATAACTACGATGGCGTTTTCGGGGCTCATGGAGAAAGCGACGTGTCGGGTTTATTTGCGAGGAATTACGAGTGACGAAGAATGAGTGGTCTGCAGGTTGTAAAGGCAACTTTTTTACGACTGACTGCGCTTGGTGTAAACAAAACAAAGCAGAAAAGAGCACGAAAATGTGTCACTTTGCGAAAGCTTCAGAATGCTACGTCAAGTCTCTAGAATACAGAAGTAAATGAGTTAGTTATTTTTATTTTGAAGCTATTAGGTTCAATTTACTGCTTTGCCTGCGAGATGTCCTCGCTAAGTATTTTCCGAGAGGCTATCGACGAAAACATACTCGCGACAATGAACGTGCAAAAGCGAATTTATATTGATTGTAATGCGCCAGCTTCTTTCTTTTATTTTTCAGCTATAAAGCTTTTTGTTGTTTATGATTAGGCGGAAGTGAGGATACGCTGTCTTTCTTTTAGTATTCTTGTTGCGAGGGATACAACAGTGTTGCGAACCGTAATATGTACTTCGCGTATTTTTCTGTTTTCTTCCTTTATTTGCAATATCTTCATAGATACATTAAGACTTCGTAAACAACACCTAGTCCAAGTGTTAGTGCTTTGTGCATGTGCATTGGTACGTCCCACACGCCCTCTGTCATCCGTAAATATACAGGATGTCCCAACTTCACGCACCAAGAATTATAAATATGCAAATGTCACGTAACTGTACATAACCAAGGTAATGTTGTTTACCATTGCTTGGGGATACTCTGACCATTCTTTAAATTCCGCCTAATTACATAATTAGTCTTCATTTATTAGCCAACTTCTCAAATATTATAGTTACATGAAGAGTGTCAATGAGAAAATTGTGGAGCAACATGAAAAAATTCCGAGACAGCTTTCTGTTGCTAAATACGTGCTGCATAAAAGTGCTTTTTCGATCGTGAAAGCAGCACGCGAATACACGAAAAGTTGCCGTGCAACTGGCCGCTCGAGGCACTTTGCGTGTATTCGCGGGCTTCTTTGAGATTCAGAAAAACAAGTTTATCTAGCACGTATTTAGCAACATTAAGCTGTAGCTCTATTTTTTCATGTTGCTCTACAATTTTCTTAGTGACCGTTTTCATCTAAATATAGTATTTGGGTTGTTGATTAAGTAATCAAGACAAATTATGTAATTAGCTGGAGTGCAAAAAATACTCTGAGTATCTCTAAGCGACGGCAAACAAAGTAGCCTTTGTTCTGTCAAGCTAAGTGGGATTTGCATATTTTTAAATCTTGTTGCTTGATAGTTGGGACACCCTGTATATTATTACTTGAGTGTTTTTTCAAGTATGCAGCTAGGTTAACTTTCTTTTTCTTTAAGGATCAAAGATACCAAGCTCGAAGGCTCCCCTAGTCCAGAGGCAACTCCAAGGCAGCTGCGACTGAACGCCAGCTTGTTTCAGGGCAAGCTGTCAGCGACCTTTTGAATACTGACGGTGTTTAATTAAACAATCTAGCCAGGAGGCAAGGTACTTTCGAAATTTGACACCGTGCTTTTGGTAGCTCCTGTGCACAGGCAAGTCATGATAACTTCCATGTCACCAGCATGGGGAAGTTAAAGTAGAGCTTAGTGTCAGTAATATTGCGCTGAAATTTGACCTCTCATTTCCTGCGAAGGATATGAGATAGATGAATTCAGAGAAATTAGATTGATTGATTGATTGATTGATTGATTGATTGATTGATTGATTGATTGATTGATTGATTGATTGATTGATTGATTGATTGATTGATATTCACGCAAACTGACAGGGTGACATACGGATTTGAAACCATTCATATATGGGGCCTGTCACCTCGCTAATTCAATTAGTATGTGTTTTTGATTGTCACCCTTGACATCTGGAGCTGCATGCTAAGCCGGCCAGGCAAACATCTCCAGCATACATTAACAATATATGTCGTTCACACATCACAAAAACTAAAATAAAAAAGAAACGATTTGGAAAGAAAAAAGCAAGCAAAAAGAAACCTAAGTAGTACAGCATCACACAAAACTTACAACTGGTCATGGGTGCTTAACATTTCGTCCTCTCACACATCACGCATACATATACATAACCGACGTACCGGAATATTAGCTTTCAAAAGGTAGCCACATGACGTAGCTGAAAAGTAGATATAAAACCGCCTTCGCCAAAAAAAAAAAAAACCAGCCTCGTCAAAGTAGATCGCATTTGAATCCAGTGGTTCTACCTTCGCAATAGCTTAAGAATGATAAATTGTGTTGTCTCAGAAGCTGTGAGTTTCGTTCAGTGGTTGACTAGCTAACCGATTTCTTGCACACATGGACCTTCTTGAATGTTTCAGTCAATAAGCGAATTCCTACGTCTAAGCTACAGCTTCTACACCTTCAACTTAGTGGTAGTGAGGCTTCTGGTAATGTGCCATCTTAAGATACAGCATAGTTCAAATTTAGGTCAGCAATCAAATTTTCTGCAATGACCAGCTAAGTGGCTCACGAGCTCGACATTGAGTGAATGCGCTCCGCCCCTCCTCCCCCCTCCCCTCCACACACACAGGCTGTCATTACTAAATATACCCGTTGGTTCTACATGGCATCAGCCCCATGACGAAAAAATTTCATACCTTACCGCGCTCTCGCCATTCGACGCTCTTATCACCGTCTTTTGTTTGTTTGTTTTTTTTCATTTCAGACCATTTTGCGCTTTAATGTCATTTTTCCTGCAAAGTATGAGCCATGTACCAACCAGTCTAAGTGAACACGACCCCGAAAAATCACCTATGAAACTGCCTAAATTTATTTCTACTCGCTGCCCTAGTGCCTACACATAATGTCCACCTACACGAGTGATAAAACTGCGTTTACGAAACCTCTGGAGCCATCCTTTACTGTAGTGTTACTCTAAAAATATAAGCATAAAGCTATAGCAGAGCCCGAGTATGATTCTATTGCAGTCTCGAGAGAAACAAAGAAAGGTCTCTTGCGCACTCTGAATATTGCTCAGCACCTAAAGTCATCGTGTTGTTTTTCTGGTATGGTACACATTATAACATTTTGCGCTTCAAAAGCCAAGTTTTTCTTTTCATTTTTTTCATGACGATGCAGTAAAAGCAAATCACCGTGATCCTGGCCAAAGTTGCTGTTACTAGCGTGCCGCCTACGGTTCTAGCAATAACGCAGAAGAGTTACGACCCATCCACGCAGAAATGGCCTCGATTTAATGTTTATGGCTGCACAGAATTATTCATTCGGTGAGAGCCGCAAGAAAGGGGGACTGATCTCTGTATAAGTGCACCGTTTCCTATAGTCTGAGCTTCACGCAAAACGAAGTCCTCGGAGAATCGGGTGGGGAATTGGGGATGGCTTATCATGACTTGTCAAGGCTCAGTAAGAACACTGGGGCTACCAGTTCTGTGCCATTATCTCGTTTATGGCTCAACATCATTGCTTCTTTTCAAGATGTTTGAGAGTTACTGTGTACAGCAAAACAAAATAATGGGGTTCAGAGCTCCATGCTTATAAATAAGCATGACCACAATCACGTTGGAGACACACAGGTGAGCTAGTTGGTTACGAGTATCAGGAAACGTGGTTTTAAGGCGCAATTTTAGACGGAACACAGCGAGATACACAGTGCATCTTGCTGTGTCCCGCCTAAAATCGCACCGTAAGATAAAGTTAAAGATCACATGCGAAAACTATTCTCATCAATCGTTATTCACTTACTTGCTCCTGTTCTGGCAAGAAAAATGATAGGGCTTTATTTAAAACGGCTGTTTCTGCTCAAATTATTAGATATTAGACAAATCGTGTGTGCAGCGAAGAGCATGCTGGCGTTTCAACAGCCAAACCTAGACCACCACATCCACCCGGCATCCCCACATCTATTTACTCTGTCCGGGACTCCAAATACAATGCAAAATCTTGGAGCAATGAAAATGTGTGTTGTAACACTGGTTATAGCTGAAAGCAGCGTTTAGCGCTTGCTTTGGTATAGTCGAGGTATGAAGTGGGTTTTATACGCAGTCGCAAGGTACCATTCGTTTTGTATAAATGGTGGCAGGGTGATAAGCACTGAAAGTTTACCAAAGAATCGTATTTTTGCCTAAGGAAACTGCAAATTTAACCAGCGCGACTACACGAGTATAAGGAACACATATACGCAGGAACACCTGAGCTTTCTTGAATTAGTCTAAGCACAATAGTGTAATCGAGTAAGTACAATCTATATACGTACGACATAGTGAACGACTTCCGCGTGCATGTAAGAGCGGGTTTCTCCTTACATTTAGTGTGTCTGCGCGCACGTTTCAGATATGTATGTATGTATGTATGTATGTATGTATGTATGTATGTATGTATGTATGTATGTATGTATGTATGTATGTATGTATGTATGTATGTATGTATGTATGTATGTATGTATGTATGTATGTATGTATGTATGTATGTATGTATGTATGTATGTATGTATGTATGTATGTATGTATGTATGTATGTACGTACGTATGTATGTATGTAAATACGTCGTGTGTATGTATTATGTACGCACATACATTCGCTGGCATGCCTCGACACACTTTCCATCAAGAAAAAGCGGCCCGTCGCAGCTATCAAGCAAAGTATTAGCGCCAGATTCTCCCATTTTATTTCTTACTGAACTGCCGCCCCGCCGACTGAACACCTCGGCTCACTGTATGCACATATATTCAGTCGTACGCGACCTCACCCTCCTATTGAAAACTGCAGCGGGGGAGCAAGCGCTGAAGCGCTGCCGCGTTTGAGGTACCGATGAAAGGATAAAATAAGCACACCAAGAAGAAAGAACGACTTCAGATTTCACCGCACGTAACCGAAAGCTGGAAATGAAATTGCGCGCTGCTATTCTCGCGCGCGCGCACACTTCCCCTTTCGCTTCTGCAGTAGGCGCTACACTCGCTCGCGTTAGGTTTACGTTCGGCGCGCTGCGCTTTCGGGGCTTCCCCTGGCGTCGTCGCTCACCCAGGCGCTTTTACTTCGACGGGAGCGTTGTGTCGAAGGAGCCCGGCGTGTAGCCGAGGATGGCTCAGTGCACCCGAAAGGATCCCGGCATCCGCTCTGCGTGCATGCGGGAACCAGAGGAAGCGAGATTCGCTTTGCGGTGGCAGCCGAGTTACATCTGCCGGAGCGCGCACTCCATTCACGATGCCTTTGAACCGGAGAGACGACCAGGAGCCGGGGGGGGGGGGGGGAATAAACCAGCGCGGCCCAGACGCACAGTGCTCTGTTACAGGCCCGCGCACTTTGTATCAATGGCGCGGTAGCAAAAGCGTCTCGTGAGAAACGTCATTTTTCATATTTTCTGTCTTTCTTTTATTTTCGCGTAGATGTGATGCTCCACCTGAATTTTTGAAACAGGCTTGAGACGTGGAAGGTTTTTGCTCGCCGTGTCTGTATTGTTCAGCTTTTTTTTTTTTGTCTGCTCAACAATCGCGTTCGCGAACAGATGTTTGGCTGTCGACAACAGTGGCTACTTCCGGCATTTCCTGTGGTTAAGCAAGTTGGTGGTATTCCTTTGTTCTGTTACCTTGCGATTCCTTAAAAGTTCTCTTCTGAATTCGTATGAACCTCCGTAGTCACTATATAAGAGTGTTGGTTATGTTGCAGGAGGAACGTTACAAGTTCTTTAGCTCCCACCAATGAACTCCGCGTAAGAGGAAGAGGGTTGTTGGAAGAGGGGTCTGAAAAATTTATTAACCCTGAGCTTTCCACTACGGCGTCCCTCCCAACATAGGCATCGCACTGCGACGTGAAACCGCTTGAATCCCTCAATCACTTTATTTCTTGCATGTTCCCTCCTGAACGACGTCAACAGAGATTCTCAGGATAGGAAACCGCCAAAAAGGCCGGAAATAACGTTATCAGCTATCCATTTTAACCGAGAACGGTGATACACCAAAATGTCACGAGCCATCCTTTGATCAACTTCGTTTGGCGTCGGCTGGGGGGCACGTGGTGCATTGCGGCAATTGTAGTGTCACGTATACGTGAGACACATGTCGTCTTGGGGGTTATTGATAAGCTTGAAAGAAATTGAAAGAAAAATTGTCGTGGCACCCCCTGTATATGGTACTCACCAAAGGTTCTTTATTACATCTGTCTAGTAAATGAGAAACTATGCGCAGCTCGCTTTTTTATTTTATTTCATTTCTTTTTTTTTAATCACAAATAACAAAGGTGCTATGGTACGGATTAAAATATTGCCTGATTACTTGCGCTTGTGCTAGAGTAGAGACAGTTCAACACAACACAGAGATAATTAAGATTACCCGCTGATATTTGGGCCTGTGTATGGCACTCAGGCAACGTTCTTTATTACATCTGTATTGTAACTCAAGAAGTATGCGCAGCTCGCTATCACACCGTCCTTTAACCTGGTTTCGTGTCAGTAACTATGTTCGTGGAAGGAAGCCCACTTTAATCACATATAAGACATGTTACTTTTTACATTGCAAGCATTTCAGTCTATAACATACATCGTGGGTGTGCGAAAGGCAGCTAGAAACAGGTGAACAATGATAAATAGGTTGGCCAATTAGTCGAGGTGGAAATGACATGAATACAACTGCACACATTACAAAAACATTATTTTCGCCGTTGACGCCTTTTCCGTGGGCTCGCACCATCTTGCGCACTTGTCGTTTTTTCTTCATATTTTAATTTTATTTTATTTCTTTGTTTCGTTAATGACAAATAGCAAAGGTGCTGTGACACTTATTGAATTCTTGTCTGATTTAATGCGCTTGTGTTATTGTAGAGACAGTTTAACATAACAAAGACATGATTAAGATTACCCGATGATACATCGAGTACATTTGTCTCGCAATACAGCAGGTAGTGCAAATATCTCTTAGCAATGCTGCATATCCGTGGGTGGCGTACCATTCACTTTTATACAATTTAATTTCTTTACATAGAGGAAAACAACAACCACTCAAACTACTACATTTATTAGCCTGAGGAGGCAACTGCTCCTGTGACATCACGGCAGCACACCCTCTACATACAAGCAGTCACCTTGTCAGAAACTACTTTTACTTACTTATTACTTGCTTACTTTGCCAGAAAGCAGCAACTATGTTAATTATCTTGCCAGACGATGTTACGTTGAACCTTTGAGTATAAGCAGCTACATTACAGACATGCCTCGTGCTCAATGAGCACATCATCATTTAAACCAAATGACAGTAGAGTACGAATCATACCCATAGTTTTCTTGCAGGTAAACGAGGCACCTTGGTAAGCAAGAGCCACGCATTGGGCACGTCTATATATGACCGCCGTGAAATGCCAACAGCGTCAAACAGCTTCGAAAGAGTTTCACTTACTAATTCATCATAACTACGTTTCTCGTAGCTATTTTACAGTTGTGAATGTTACGTCAATATCATCATAGGGAAGTGCATTCAGCAGAGTAGGAAGCCTGCATTGCAGCACCTCCATTGCGTAATTAACACGGCAACAGCCCAAGTGGTATAAAATAACTAACATATTTTCGCCACTAAGTGAATTACCACCATGTTGCACTTTTAGATCCGTTCTCTTCTCTCTGACAAGTGCGCCGTAATTAAGAAAGGGGTAGAACGAACAATTGTATTTTAAGATTTACATAAATTGGTAAATCCCAGCAATGACGCCGTATAGCACCGACCGTACGTGGTAACCTGTTAACGAAATGTTCAGGTGACAATATCACAGAAAGAAGCGCTTAGAGTCCTGCACGATATGCTCCTATTTTTGTATACTAGAGCCGAGGATGCCATGCCTATTACTCTTGCGTTTCGTATTGCATATCTCAATTATAGTACCATGCGGTATTGTGCGAGACGCTCGGGCGGAGCAATTGCCGGCCTTGTTCGCCAGGCTAAACCCGCCTGTTGCTATACAATTCACCACCACCACCATAGTACCATGCAGCCATCGATGATTATCTCAATCTTCGTTTCTTCGCTGTTGTTTCGTTACCAACATCTTCAGCTGGTTTTAGTGCCGGTTCAGTCCATCGGAAAACCAAGGCAAGCTTTTCCTCATTAACATCTTTCATCACTCTATCGCGTTTATTTTTGCTTCTCCTTCCATGTTGTCCTGTGCACAGCAGAAGGCTACAACATATTTGTTCACGCTGAGTTTCCTGCTTTTTCTATAATAAAGCCACCGCAGAAACCTACTTGCACAAAAGCGGCAATAAAACGTATTCTTAAACAGTCAATACTCCTCTCTTTCACTCCTGTGCCATGCAGCGCCATACAACGCCGGCCAAGGTCTCATCTATTCCTAATGTCGATATAATCTCGTATGTCCATCTAATTTTCCCTCGCATTCTCCATCGTTTACCTCCCCGGGACACCTGTTTTATTACTCTGAAGGACCACCGCTTATCTCTTTGCGGTTTATGACCTCCTAATTCAGTCCCCACTTCTAGTCTCGAATGCAATACCAGATATCCGGGTTTTCGCTGTCTAATTAATGTAGTGGTATATCATCTACGATGTTTTTATGCGAAGCATATTACGAGGGCTCAACCCAGCTCCTCAGGCGCGGCGGTGACCATGAAATCACGTGACACCGTGACGTCACGACAGAGGAGAAGTGGCTTTGGCTCAACTCTTGCAAGACGGGCTGGGTGGGAATCGAACCAGGGTCTCCGGAGTGTGGGACGGAGACGCTACCACTGAGCCACGAGTACAACGCTTCAAAGCGGTACAAAAGCGCCTCTAGTGAATGCGGTGTTGCCTTAGAAACGCGCTGTTTCTAAGGCGTGCGTCTCTTGCTCAGGCGCACATTTCGTTGCCGCGCCGAACGCTGCTTTGCTCGACGCTCACCGCGTCCAATGCGGGGCGCGTAGTCGCTGCCCTGTAGCCCATTGTCTTACACCCCTTGGCGGGTCGACGGGAACGCTGTCGCGTTCCACTCTTGAAGGCGAAGAAGTAATGCATGAGTTGTTTCTTCGTCTAGCCGAACCAAATATAGCCAAGCAACAGCAGTTCACCAGGCTAAACAGTGGTTCAACAACTAAAATAAAGGCTAGTATGCTTCGCATCCTGGGCTTAACCTTACCTAAGCCACAGCCATTTTTTTTTCTTGATAATTACAATCATTATCATTATCCACATCAGCATATTTTTGTGTCCATTACGAATAACCCTGTCTTGTGCTGATTCCAAATTGCGCACGCAAATCTCCTTTTTTCATCACCCCACCTTATTTTCTGCCGTCCTCGCTTGCGCTTCCCTTCCCCTGGCAGCCATTCTGTTTTTCTAACGGCACAATGGTTATCGAACCTACGCATTGCACAGCTTCCCAGCTGCACATTTTTTTCTTAATATGAACTAGAATATCACCTATCCCCGTCGGCTCTCGATCTACGCCACTGTCTTCCTGTCTCTTAACGTTACGCCTAACATTTTTCGTTCCATCACTCTTTGGTGGTCCTCAACTTGTACTCGAGTTTCTTTGTTAACTTCCAAGTTTCAGCATCATATGTTAGCACCAGTAGAAAGCAATGATTGTTCACATTTCTTTCCGACAACAGTGGTATAAGCTCCTAGTCAGGCTATGGTGATTTCTCCGGTGTTTACTAGAACCAACTTTGTATTCTTCTGCAAATTTCCTGCCCATGATGAGAGCCCCCTTTTAGTAATTGACCTCGATAAAAGTGCTCCTGTACAGGCTTTAGAGGCTGACTAGAGATCATGTATTCTTGTTTCCTTGCCAGGCTACTGAACATTACCTTTGTCTTGTAAATTTTATTCTTCAACCCTAGTCTTACACTTTCTCGGTTAAGGAGCTGGATCCTTTCTTGCAATTCATGCCCAGTGTTGCTGAACAGGGCAAAGTCATCTGCAAACCAAATGTTGCTGTGATATTCGCCATTGATCCTCATTCCCAAGCCTTTCCAATCTAATAGCTCGAATACTTCTAAGCAGGCAGTGAATACCATTGGAGAGATTGTTTCTCCTTGGTTGACACCATCCTTGATAGGTAATTTTATAGTTGTCTTGAGGAGAACCAAGGTAGCTGTGGAATCTTTGTACATATTTTCCAAGCTATTCAGGTATGCCACCGGTATTCCTTGATTAAGCAATGCCTTCAAGACTGCTGGTATCTCTGCTGAATCAAATGTATTTTCGTAACCTATAGAAGCCTTATAGAGAGGTTGATTGTACTCCATTGATTTGCATATCATCTGATTGATAACATCGATGTGATCCATTTTAGAATATCCCTTCCTGAAGCCAGCCTGTTCTCTTGGTTGATTGAAGTCAACTGTTGCCCTGATTCTAATTAAATTTATCTTGGTGAATATCTTATACAATACTGAAAGCAAGCTTATAGGTCTATATTTTATCAATTATTTAACGTTCTCATTCTTATGGATTAGTATAAAGTTGGCACTCTTCACGCTCTCTGGAACACTTGAAGTCGTGCGGCATTGCGTAAAAATGCACGCAAGCGTTTAAAGCATTTATTTATTTATTTATTTATTTATTTATTTATTTATTTATTTATTTACAGTACACCCTGCAGCGCCGAAGCATTATAGCAGGGGAGTGGGTACAACATGAAGTGACTAGCACGAGAATATAATCACACAAAAGGGAGGGATGACAACGGAGCAACGCATCAAGTTAAATATAAGTACATCAAAAAAGTACATCAAAAAAGTACATCAAGAAAGTACATCAAAAAAGTACATCAAAAAAGTACATCAAAAAAGTACATCAAAAAAGTACAAGAAAAACAGTACAAGAAAAACAGTGCATTCATCCTGCAGTCATTAGTTTGGAAGACGTTTGCAATTACAAATCATTGATTAGTCTTAAAAATACATCCCGAGGAGCACTCACAACTTCAACTGGCAACTTATTCCATTCCGAAATACTGCGTGGAAAAAAAGAAAACTTCATATAGTTAGTTTTGCAGGAAATTTCACGTATTTTGAAACTCTGGTCTCTTCTGTTTGATATGTAGTGGGGTGCTTTAAGGTATTTTAGCTTGTCAATGCCTGTCGCGTCAGTGTATATTGCGTGCAGAAGTTTCAGTCGGTGCTTCTGACGTCTTATCTGTAAGGGCTCTAGTCCGACGTGTTTCTTTAATGCTGTTATGCTTGCGTGTCTGGAGTACTGCTTTGATATAAACCTGGCAGCGCGGTTTTGTATGCCTTCTAACTTATCAATCAGGTACCGCTGGTGGGGATCCCACAAGGCGGTGGCATATTCTAATTGCGGCCTTACCAGCGACTTATATACTATGGTTTTAAGAATCTGAGGGGCAGTTCTAAGGGTTCGTATAAGTAGGCTGAGCATTTTCCCGGCTTTCCTGACGGTCATATCAATATGGCTGGAAAAGGACAGATCAGCAGTTAGATGAACACCTAAGTATTTAATTTCGTTAACCTTCCTGAGCATGGAATCTCGCAGTTTGTAAGTAGGTTCATTAGTGATTTTAGATTTAGTGAATGTTACCTGGTAACATTTATCAGTATTCAAGCTAAGTTCCCAGTTTTGACACCAGGAGGCTATGCTGTTGAGGTCCTGCTGGAGTACGTCTATATCATATTGATTGCGAATGGATCTGTAAACAACGCAGTCATCTGCGAAAAGTCTAATTTGTGAGGAAATGTATGAAGCGATGTCATTGATGTAAATTAAGAACAGCAGTGGCCCCAGCACCGAGCCTTGCGGCACTCCAGAAGTGACTTGGGCAAAACTAGAATTCTTGCCTCCTATAACTACGCATTGAATTCTTTCGTTCAGGTAATCTTCAATAACCTTCATGACTTTCGCATCCAAATTAAGAGTGCTCATTTTATGTATTAACAGATCATGTGATACGGAGTCAAAGGCTTTGCGGAAATCGAGAAAGACTGCATCTGTACGTATTCTTCTTTCAGCGCTATCTGCAAGCTCATGAAATAGTTCTATCAGCTGAGTGGTACAGCTCACGCCTTTGCGAAAGCCGTGCTGATTTGGAAAGAAGAAATTGTTTCCTTCTAAGTGCCTTATTATATTGCTGTAAAGAATGTGCTCAAAGATTTTGCAACATATGGAACAAAGTGAAATTGGCCTGTAGTTAGATACGGATGACTTGGAACCGCTTTTAAACACTGGAACTATATGGGCTTTTTTCCAATCTTTAGGGAGCACGCCACTTTCGAGGGTTATGCAGAATATTATTTTTAAGTATTGGGATATAATGAATGAACAGGCTTTGAGTATCCTCGGAGAGATTCCGTCTGGTCCAATTGCTTTGGCTTCATTAATAGAGTTGAGACAGTTCCTGATACCCTCCAATGTGATAGTAATTGGAGGCATTACGTTTGGCATACTGTATGTAGTGTTGGGAAAAGTATTTCGATGTTTCGTTTTTAGAAATACTGATTTAAAGTAGTTGTTAAAACAGTCTGCTTTAGCGTTGCTTTCAGATATCTGAATTCCATTGTGAAGAATACTTGGAATACCTGTACTCTCCTTCCGCGTCTTTCTTAGATAGCTCCAAAATGCTTTTGGATTTGTCCTGATAGAATCAGCTAGTCCGGAGAAGTACATATCCTTGGCGGTATCGATAGCCTCGATATATTCTATGTGTAACTCTTGTAGACGGCGCTCACGTTCCCTTGATGGGTTCTTCTTATATTTCTGATAAGCACGAGTCCTTTGTTTTATCTTCCTTTTAACCTCATAAGTCATCCAGGGTTTGTCTACTTTTACTTTGTCTGAGACGTACTTGAAAGGTACATGTTTTTCAATCAATGATGACAGCACGCTTTTAAAAGAATTCCACAGAACGTTCACACCTTCGGATGAGTGTTGTGAAAAAGTCTGAAATGCTGCTTCCAAACCAAGACTGATTTCATTGAAGTTTGCCCTACAGTAGTCATACACTTTGCGGGTTTCGTGGGTAGCAGGAATTATTTGTGGCAGAGTATCTCCTCCATCTTTGACTAAATTGACTGTTTTCCCTCATCTCCTGCCACTTTTCCCCGGCTTATGTCTTGCATGGACCTCCTAATTTCATCGCTATTTATAGAAGGAACCTCTGTATCCTGTTCATGATTACTTCCAGTGAAGGATGCCTGGCTGCTCAGAGTGCTGTAGATGTCAGTACAGAATTCTGCTGCTGTTCTTACTATATTATCGAAATTGCTGATGAACTTATCCTGCTTATCGTTCTTTTTATACACCTTCCCTTGTTTTATGCCAAGTTTTCTTCTTACTGATCTTATGCTGCGGCGATTTCCTTAGGGCTTCCTCAATTGTTGCCACATTATACTTTTCTATATAACATGAACACGATGTCCCAACAATCATGCACCAAGATATCAAAATATGGAAATGTCACGTAGCTAGACAGAACCAAGGTAATGTTCTTTGCCGTCGCTTGGAGATACTCAGAATATTTTTTGGCATTCCCCCTAATTACATTATTAGTATTATTTATTTATTCAACTTCTCAAATATAATTAGACGAAAGTGTTAATGAAAAATCGTAGAGCAACATGAAAAACTCGCCATACAGCTTTTTGTTCCTTATTACGTGCTGCATAAAAGTGGTTTTCCGGGGGTACACGCAAAATTGGAGCGCGACTGGCCGTTCGAGGCGATATGCGTGTATTCGCAGGCGTCTATCATGGCCGTCACAGTAGTAATGAGAGTAAAGGCAATTTTGGCAGCACGCCGCAGCTTGGCGTATTGCCATTTCTTTTCCCTTTGCTGCTCCTCGCATGCGCGCTGCTCCTCGATAGTATTAAGGAGTATTAGTAGTAAAAAAAAAACGGAGACGTACAAAAGCACAGTTCGCAATATCGGGTCAGAAAATTTGGTTGTGTGAGTTCATAGTGTTTCTTTTTTTTCTTTTTTAATTGTTTAACCTAGGTAGGACATTAGGCAGTATAATAGCAAGAGCTTGGCGGCGCAACCCACCAACTCGTTCCAAAGGGGACTCTCATAACATCCATTACCTATGCGTAGCTTACCCATAGCGGTGCTGCAACAACAAGGAAATCAGTTCCTAGGCTAGTTATCTTATATATGAAAGGCTTGTGACGTCACTCTCCACGTCGCAAGCTGCCATCGCCTCGGCAGCTTGTGCAACATTGACATTTACCGGGAAAAGTATGCGAGGAGTGCTACGTGCATCGCATTGTTTTTAGAAGCGCCTTACCATCGGAGATGTGGTTTGGATGCTTATTTTGTACTTGTTCATTGTTAAAACGAATGACGTGCCGCATGCTGTATGCGTGACACCAAAGAATGTATACACTTTTCGCTTCAATCGCTGAAGGTTTCTTTTTTTTTTCATGAGGACGCGCCACGAGAAATCAGATTTTATGGGTGCACCCATCACAGAAGAAAACGCACAAAGCTGAAGACCCACGAGTTCTAACGTTTGAATTCCAGATGACTACACTCAAAATTTCTTCTGAGCATCCTTCGAACTCGTAACAACCCATTTCGTGGCGTTTTGCATCAGTGGGCGCCGTGAAACTAAATGGATCCTACGTTCCCTCATACGTCCGTGATATACTGCGAGGCACACAGTTTCTGATACTTCTCCAGACAGATAAAAAAAACGGCGTTTCCTATACGCTTTTGCTACTGGAAAACACACGCCGCCAATCTGCCTCCTACACTACCTCGCTCTACATGCACGCACTACGTCACCGCAAGTGCAGACAGGTCGGCGGGATTGGCGGCTGTCGCCGCTCGCAAGGATAGACATTGCGTCATTGCAAAGCGGGCTGCAGTAACCATCGTAACAAAGTAAAAAGAAAATTCAGAAGGGACATTTAGAACATGCTGCTTTCATTTCCAGCCATGAAGGGAATTACCAAGCTTTTGAGCTTGTGGTTTTACCAATCACACATCCTACAAAAAAAAAATAGGTAGCACGCTCTAACCGTTGGAATCGCGTAGAGTGGATGCTGTGGGGATTATCATCAAGCGAGGTTGGAAGGACAAAAAAGCGAATCGATCTGGTTAATTCTGCTAATTATTTCAGTCAAGCTAGCGACAAACTTTGCACCCATTTCCTGTTTTCCACTAGCCTTAGATTTAGCGCCGCGGCAAGGAATGCACCGCCACACCTCAAGACTAGCCACACTTTTTGCTCTTGAACATAAATTCAGATTAGCACGAGCAGTAGCATAAATAGCAAGCACACTCACATCTGGCGTGTACCAAGAGGCTGCTGTCAGATGGCCTGGATACGTCGGGAGTCGGGCAGACATTGTCTGTAGGCACGGCAGTGGTGCAGCAGCTGCACACACAAGCAGCAGCAGGTAGCGGGGTAACAGTGCGCAAAACGGCAGCATCAACATAGCAGCAGCAGTAGTTGCAGTGTGCCTGAAAGGGCGCTTATGCAAAAAGCATGAAGTAAAAACTTGACACCAACCTGCGAAGAAAAAACAAAAATAGGCGGAGGCGTTCCTTCTACTACTGGGATATTTCGGCCAATGTGCGTTATTTACCGAAAAGCCACCAGGAGAACTTCATGGAGTAGTTCAGGCGTTCGCGTTCGCTGTGACGTCAGACACTTCTTTTCTGCTGCCAGCTTAGCACGCAAACTTAAACCAAACTAGAAGGAGGAATCCTTCAACCAACTTGTCTGCTGTCAATGCCTATCGTGTATACATGTCTGACGATGAATGTCTGACAACTGCACATGATGCTGCAATATTGACCGACCGCTGTGGCGTTTCGATGGTGTCTTGAACACCCTGAAAGCAAAGATCGCGTAACGCCAGTAGGTGACGAGGATTTCGAGGGTGCGCTGTCACGTCGAGATATTTACCACTGTTACGTATCCCACTTTCTCTCAGCATTTCAATCGCTTCTTTGTTGATACTTGCCGAGTCCGGCTATTCGAACGTGTACTCTCGTTTTAATACTGTGGGCTTGCCTCATACAAAAAAAAATCCACTTCTTGGAAATAATGAAAACGAAACACAAAACGCAAATGAGAACATGCGTAGGTTTGCTCATAGATTCCCTGGATCTGGAAAACCCGTTTCTTTTCCCGGCTTCCGCCACCCTTGTATAGACGTTTCCAAAGGCGGCCCGAATGCTGCGTGTATCCTCTTCCAGAAGCCGCTCGTGTCATCTGAGCCATACGCCTAATCCAGGCTGGTTGAGCAAGCGGAAAGCCGGTGTGGATCTGTGGCGAAGAGATCGCATCCGTTCGGCAACACCGTCATGATTCGGAGTCTCCTCTAGCAAGGCTTTACTGACCTGCTGTGCTGCTCTCATCGACAGAGCCCCTATTGATTTTCCGCGTCAGAGTATCCTGGTCACCCACGATATCAGGCTGCTGGGGAATCTTCTCATTATGCCCTTAACTTCGTGCTTGTACCCGGAATTTGCCATCAAGGGCATATAATGTCCTCGTTTTCTGATCGCTCATTCCTCCCCGGTGAGGCAGTTTGGGATCCGCCGGCTTTATAAGCGCTTTGTTGCTCGTTCATACCACACATAGTTGTTCAATCAGGAACGCCTCTCTCGTTCTGTTTTGAGTAAGAACAACCTCACCCTTAACGCAAAGACAGCAAAGCACCTTCTTGATCAGCGAGGCACACCGCCATTCGGCGCTTACCTCTTTCGCTCTCTCTCTCTCTCTGTGAGTGCGTGCGCACGTGTGTGTGTGTTTGTGTGCGTGCGTGCGTGCGCGTGCGTGCGTGTGCGTGCGTGCGTGTTCGTGTGTGTGTGTTCGTGTGTGTGTGTGTGGGTGTGCGCGCGCATGGCTTCAAAAGGCAACATTTCTTTCTTTTCGTTAGCAGAGGTAGTCGAAGGCTCTTTCGTGTTTCCGCGAATCCTGGACGGGCCCAAAATATTGATGTTGACATACAGCAAACCCTCTCCTCTTTCTACGCCGACGTACGTACCTGTCATGTCGCTCGTCCTCGTGAGACTGTAGAAGCCTACACTATTACAAATGTTCCATTGAAAAAAGCCCTTTCATTTCGTCAGGGTGGCGTTCATTGCGATATAATTGTGTGTCGCGGCAATATATGATACGCTTCGTGTAGAAACGTCAATAATGAGCAAACAGCTAGTCAAAACGATAAAGCGAAAAGCGTAAAATGGAACGTAACTTTCTGGTAAAAAAGTGTAGTTTCCACAAAATATCTCACATCATGCCACATTTCGGCAGTTACAATGACTCGTTAGCACCTTCAGCAGTCATACATAGAACGGAGTAGCAGGTAACATGTAAAGTATAGGCGAACCTATGACTTATTAGGCTGCAAATAACTAACATGTATTTCCAATTATTTGAATTTATTTATTTTTATGTGAAACGCTTTTCTTGGGTTGAAAATTCCACATATACTGGACACGAAACAAGTAAAATAAGTGCGATTGCGTGCCTGACGTTGGCATTCTGAAGCGTCTGCACTAATCCTTGATGCGGTTTTAATGCGATTATCATTCTCATCCTACTTCAGTCACATTGTGCTTATCGATCTATCCCTCTATATTTCTTATTTATTCCGCTTCCTGACAATGAAAATTACCTTGTAGATTTTTTCCGCTGCTACACGCAATCGAACACGCGTCAGCCGGTTTCTTCAAGCACAGCACTCCAACGCTTCATCGCTGCGTAACGAAAGCCCGCGGGGAGCGAGGGATTACCAGGCACCGGCAATTCACAGCAGTGGAATCTCGGAGGCCACGCAAAAGCTGGGAAACTTAGTGCGCCTGTCGTAATCAGCAACTCATTTCGCAGCCAGTGTACTTATCCTCCCATATCGATCATAGCAATAACGTAGCTGTTCCTCTTTGTCGCACTGACATGCTCCTGTATTCTTTTATGCCGAAAACCTGTTCTGAGCGGAACCGCCTTCCCTCTTCTACCGCCGCCTTACCCGATGCGTCATCATTCAAGACCACTGTGACGGATCATCTTTTAAAATGACTGGAATTTTGCTGGTCTTTTTTCCTTTCATTTTGCTGCTCTTACTGTCTGTTTATCTTGTCCTTGTGTTATACGCTTGAATGCTTTTTGTTTGTAAAACATGTACCCACCCCCTCTGTAATGCCCATTGGGCCCTGAGGGTATGATAATAAAAAAAATGGAGTGTTGCCAACTGTGTAAGGGTATATAGACACGTTCTGTGTTCTAGTAATACGCATGACGGCTGATTTGCTTACGTTGAGACTCATTTGCCAGTTGCAACAGCAGTCTGTTATTGATTTTAGCGCAAGACTCAATATATCGTGATTCTCGCGTGAGTTGATTTCTTGATAATTTACGCAATCGTCAGCAAATCCCCTTATGGTAATACTGACAATACCAGGCAGATCCTTAAAAATGTTAGAAATGAATTTGGGGCGAGGACACTGCCTTGCGGAACACCGGTGGTAACCATGTTAAATTCCGAACACTCGTGATTCACTTCTACAAGCTGATTCTTGTTAGAGAGATAATTTTCAACCCATTTCGTAATTCGTCCGTCGCCTATTGTCAACTGAAGCTTCCTAATCATTTATGGATGGGATACTCTATCAAACGCTTGGTAAAAGTCAAGTACGATTCGGTCGATTTGCTTTTGGAGATCGATACTTGAGGATAGGGTATGTATAAGTTCTATTCGTTGGGTCACTGTAGACAGCGCTGGACGGAATCCGTGTTGAAAAGCGGATGAAACACGTTTTTGCTCAAGGTAAAGAGTTACGTGTTTGAGGATGATATGTTCGAGTATTTTACATACAGCACTAGTTAATGAGATGGGTCGATAGGATATGGCAACTAAGCCCCATTTAAGCGTGTGTTCCTCTGAGCTAGTTTATTCATAATTATTGCTGCGCTTTGTATACGGGACCTCGTCTTGTCCACTTGTGGACGTCTTTTCAGCTGCGTAGTTTAATACGGTCTTCCTGTCAAGCATAATTTATGTCTTCAGTACTATATTGCTCAGACAATCCTCATACTACTGTAATGAGTTTTGTTAACCAACGCAAAATTCACAAACTTTTTTTTTCTCATTTAGTAAAGTAGGTAAGAACTCGGTAATGGCGTCTAACTGAAGATGTTATAAGTAATACGGCTCCGGGTACTCCGTTTGACCTATACTCAAAAAGTTGACAGTCACTTTAGCATACGCTAAACAGAATGAAGGCGAAAGACCGCCCGCTCACGAGCCATTCATTTTATTACTTGACATTTTTTTTATTCTAAGGCGTTTTCACTTTCTATAGTTTTCTCCAACCAGAGGTCCGGGTTTGGGCGCCCTAATTAGCTCCACCTTGATTCACTGTCCCTTAATTATATTCACCCTAACTAACACCAGACCTCGGGGGTCCGAGTGTCTTAATTTATTTTAGCATAATTAATTGTACCACTTCACCTTAATTAACTCCAAAGGTCGGGAGTTTGGCTCTCAACCTTCACAATGCTAATTGGAATCTAACTTGGAGATATGACCAGTTGGCCCATATCTATTTAGTTATTTTTTTACATATACTGCAGCTTAATAAAGTGCTATAGCAGGAGTGGGAATATTATCATTACTATACATTATACATAAAAACACACACACACGATAAAAAATTTTTCATTAAAAAGAAGCGCTTTACAGGTTAGCGAGGTGCTTACTAGTGATAGCTATAAAATCTTTTAATTATAGCGAACGAATGTTACCTGGTAGAGAATTCCAAAGCTCTATTGTGCGTGGAAAAAAACTGTTGTTGAATGTGTCAGTATGAGCGAAAGTATATGTTACGCCTAAGGCTTGGGAGCTACGGGTGTAAGTTGCCTTAGTAAATGTGATATGGTTACAATCACAATGACCAGAGGTGGAGTTAGCATCTGAATATAAAAGATTTAAGGCTTCAGTGCGATAACATGAAAGCGATGCCTCAATCTCCAGAGATTGTCGAGCTTGTGTTGCTGTGAAACTGCGGCTGTAATTTTGACATAACAAACGGACAGGTTTTCGTTGAACGTTATTGAGCGAACTTATTTCTCATTATTTGTAGGAGAACCAAATGACAGGTGCATATTCTAGACTAGGGCGAATTAATGTTTCATGTAATAGCAGTTTAATATCGTGGAGGGTCTTAGCAAAAGCACGACGCAAATAACCTAATTTCTTAGGGATTTCCCCTTTACATATTCGATGTATTTAGACCAAGAAAGATTTTCGGTTAGAATGACACCTAGGCATTTATATTGAGACACTCTTTTCAGTTGGATGCCATCCAGAGAATAATCGAACGAGAGGGGGCTCTGTCTATTGGCGAATGATATCACGACTGTTTTACTACAGTTGACGTTCATTTCTCCGTTTCGCACCAAGAGTAGAAAGACATAAGGGATTGGGCAAGACGGTGATGGTCATGAATTGAGTTATAATATAAGTAAATACACAGTCATCTGCGCAATATCTCCAACTGGGTTCGACTCCCACGAACGTTCATGGGTTCGAGTGCCTTAATTAACATCTTAATTAATTGTGCCCTAATTAACTTTGCCTTCATTAACGCCATAGGTCGTGCTGACGCTTCTTCTGCTCGGCTTCACGCTTTCTTATAAAGAAACTGATGGTGGCTTAATTCGCCCTAGTTACCCCAAAAGTTGTGGGTCCAACTCCCACCAAAGGTCGAAGGTTCAACTTCCAACGAATTTCGGTGCCATAACGCCGGACATCAAATTTTTCGTCCCATGAGCCATCTAAAGCTTTCGCCCCAAAACATAAGTTTGCTTGAAAAATTAATAGATTAGAAAGAAAGGGTAATAATAAAAAGAATGCTTTAGCACGCGCCAACACTAACCCATGCAAGAAACAGAGCAAAGAATGAGGTATTGTGCGTATGCTTTTCTCGCAACACCAGAGCTCTCGAGTTGATGGATTTAGAATTATTAACATGACTGTCATGTGGCAGTAATTATATTTCACGTCGGGCTTGTTTGTGAGGCACCTTAAACACCGTAAACTTCTACACCAGCCCGCTTTGGTTGTCGTTCAGCATGCGTTATTAGATTATCGCGAGCTTAGCAGTAATGCTACCGCTGGTGATAGGTTCTAATATTTGGATATTTTTTAAGCCGTTAAAGTGACACGTGTATTCTATAACCTCCGGACACTGTTCTGCCGGCGTACTGCGCAGGTGAAAAGATACAGCCTGCAGGACATCACAATGTACCAACCAGGTGCCCTACGCGGCATTAGTGCATCATGCTTTCACGCGTGTGTTAGGATGTCGTGTTATTTGAGCCCAGCGGTAGGCTTTCAACCAAACTAATAATTAGAGGCAGGAAACCGTCCACGGAGGGTATAATAACATAGTGGCGAAGGGTGTGGTTCATTGCGGTAGCGAGTTTTTCATGAACTGGAACAATGGCCTGGCTTGCCGTGCGTGTTCCACTCAGAGCCCTAGCTTTAAAGAGAGGAAGAGAGATTTCGACGCGGTTGCGCCATGCATCCATTGCGCCAAGTGTCCGAAACAGCGCACAATGCGTTGTTTTCGGATAGTTTCAGGTAGCCATTTGCAGACACTGCTCTTTCATAGCAGGAGTGGCATTTCCTTTTCGCCTGAGTCATTTCACATGAGAGCTCCGCACGTCAACGCCTTCTTTGGTTGAAGCGCGAACGTTGATTTCGTGGTTTGAATGAGATAGCGTGGGAGGTAGCATATAAGGTTCTCCTACTCTTCCTTATGTCTGTCCTTCCCATGAAAGAAATTTGCGGTGTAGGCCAGGAACAACGGCAGAAACTTTCATTTATTGTAGTGATGAAGAATGCGAAACCACACGAAGAAAGACTGCACCGGAAAGAGCGTCAAGCGAGGCTTGCACGTCAACTGAAACTAGCTCTTTAGCGAGGCAATACGTCAGGTACCTTGCGTGGCACGTTGCAGCGGCGAGCTGTGCGATTAACAAAAAAATACTCCACCTGGTGCACCACGTCCTCCACATTCAGTGGGCGACTGCACCCGGAACCCATCCGCCACCTTTGAGCGACATATTCACAAGCGACGACGACTCGGACTAGAGCGACTCGGACTAGAGTTGTCATGCGGTAAAGTGTTCTTCATTTCATACAAGAGTAAGAAGAACAAAAGGCAGGACCACCTGTAGAAGAAATCTAGCTTACCAATAATTGCTTCAGGATGGTTGCTTTACACCTTTTATGGTAGAAATGTTGCGAGACCACATGAATTAAAAAACCACCAGAAATTAAAGAGCTCGTTTCTTTATTTGGTTCTGCGTCTTGTCCCTCGAAGTAACTGCATGTACACCCACTATAGCCCAATAAGAAGCAGTGAGAACTATCTAGGACACAGCTGGTAACGACACTCTGCAGCTGAGCTTGACGTTTGGATGCATGATCTTCAGCAAAATAAATTTAGTTCGGCGCAAATGGAGAGTGGTTTCCAAGCGGTGGCACTTCAGGCATTCCATACACCAGCCGCGGTATTTAGCTTAGTGGCTATGGCGAGCTAAGCTCGAGGTTACTGGTTTGATTCCGACTGTTGCAGTAGCATTTCAATGGAGACAAAATGCTAGAACGCCCGTGCACTTCCATTTTGGTGCACGGTAAATAACCCCAACTTGTAAATTTTAATCCGTAGTCTCTTACTACTGCGCGCCTCTAATATGATGATAGTCTGGACACGTAAAGGTATCAGAAATGAGATTTTATATGCTTTTCACATAACAGTAATATGCTTTAGATGACAGTGTTTTCAAGATTATCGAAAGAATTAATTCATGGAAAGGTGGTATAATCGCGAGAAGAAGAATAACTGCGAGCCCAAGAAGTCCATGCAGTTATTACAAAAGGGAAATTCAGCAATAGATGCTGAATAAAGGGAAAATCAGACATCCACCCGTTCGTAGCAATTGCTACAAAGGAAATCCATACGGGTTCCTCGAAAGAAAAGCCTCATAGTTCAAGAAAAATTCGTCCTCGTCCGGGACTCGAACCCGGGACCACCGCCTTTCCGGGGCAGCCGCTCTACACGATCTGAGCTAACCAGGTGGCTAGCAGATGGCAGGGCGAAGTCGAATTTGTCAACAACACGAAGCAAAGGCAAGTGTATGATGTAGCAGTTCTGCGGAAACCCGCAAGGTGGAGAGAAGTAATGAATAAAGGGAAAACCAGATATGCACCCGTTCGTAGCAATTGCTACAAAAAAAAAAAACGCATGCGGGTTCCTCGAAAGAAAAGCCTCATAGTGGATGGCAGGGTGGATGTCTGATTTTCCCTTTATTCATTACTTCTCTCCGCCTTGCGGGTTTCCGCAGAACTGCTACGTCAAGCAATAGATGCTCTACGAAATGCATAAACGGGATAATATCTAAGAACGAAATGTAATTGTTAATAAAAACAACCATTTCATCCACGAAACATTTGCAGAACCACTACAGGCACCAACTATTTGCAAAATTTGCAACGACAAACTATTTGCAGCATCGAACGCGTCGGCCCAATAACTCGTAACTACATCCCTGCTCCTATTGAAAGTAGACAGCAGCTTTCAGCAAAAGATTTAGGCAATATTTGATTACTTTCTAAAGAAGGATTTTTTTTTCACAATTGGCTCTGTTGAGAAGTAGGCATTCACAAATCTCTTTGGATGCAGAGTGCAGAAGCGGTCACAAAGGGTTAAATTTGAATCCCATCTATTGAACTAACTACCTCCGACAGTGCGTGCGAAAGGAGGCTTGCATTCCTTATGGGAGGCTTCCTTAACCAGCCTCCCAATAGTCTTCTGCAGTTTCTCGAGGGATGAAGTGCCTCAATAGGAGGAACGCATCGTACGTATGTTCGTAAGCAACAATTCAATCCGAAACCTTGTTCACGCTGAAGGAGCGGCAGTTCGCACGTCACAGCACCAGAGTGCGCGTCGGCGGAGTTTGTCCGATTCTTTTAGCTTCACGAAGGCAGAAGGGCACACGTGCGAACGCGAGGACGCGCTCTGCGGAGGCATTTGTGTTTGCTCAGAAAGCGGCATCGTCGAGTGTTTGCCGACTATGCTTGGAGCAGCCGCTGTTACTGCGCCGATAAATATGCACGGCCTTCAGTTTACCCAAGCACTTCCGGCAACGGAAGAAACAAAAGGTTGGAGCCATTCTTTAGAAAGCATCAGGTCGCTGCACACTCACCAAAGTTTTCGGCGCCTACGGCCACTATATCGTTGATTTCCTACTGCAGCTGGCGTCGATGTTTCTTCAACTATAGAATGCATTGAGCTCGCAACTGCACCCTATAGAGGAGGGACCGACAGATGCACACAGGGAAAGAAAGGCAAATTACGTAGCTGGGATCTTCGAATCCCACATCTACCGTCGGGTTTACGCGGACGGTACAGTTATACATATCCGCTCAAAGTTATTCCAAATTGTAATAGTGGCACGCCCCTTGGCTTCAGATTCGGCCTCGTGAGCACGAAAGACGTGCGTCGCAGTGCGGTTATACCAGGTTTCCCGTATAAAAAGCGCTGGTCACAGGCCAACTCCCTTGAGTTTGATCCTTTCTTTACATGGACCGAAATGAAAGTGAAATTTCGTGCTTGAATCCCCATTTTTGCCAAACTACGGTGGTCTGGTGCCTATGGCATTGCGCGGCTGAGCTTGAGGTTATGGGTTCGATCCCGGTGGCGGCGGACACATTTCAGGGGGGTATAAAATGCAAAAATGGACTTGTACCCAGATTTAAATGCACCTTAAAGAACACCCAAGTTGTCAATTGGTCCCCTGAGTGCTTAGTAACTCAGGGGACCAGTTGCAATGCATGCTCATTGACCTGGAGCGGCAAAGCAGAAGAGATGGTCTGAAAATTAATCTGCAGAAAGCTAAAGTAACGTTTAACAGTCTCGGAAGAGAACAGCCGTTTACGATAGGTAGCGAGGCACTGGAAGTGGTAAGGGAATACATCTACTTAGGGCAGGTAGCGACCGCGGATCCGGATCATGAGACTGAAATAATCAGGAGAATAAGAATGGGCTGGGGTGCGTTTGGCAGGCATTCTCAAATCAGGAACAGCAGGTTGCCACTATCCCTTAAGAGAAAAGTGTATAACAGCTGTGTCTTACCAGTACTCACGTACGGGGCAGAAACCTGGAGGCTTATGAAAAGGGTTCTACTAAAGTTGAGGACGACGCAACGAGCTATGGAAAGAAGAATGATAGGTGTAACGTTAAGGGATAAGAAAAGAGCAGATTGGATGAGGGAACAAACTCGAGTTAATGACATCTTAGTTGAAATCAAGAAAAAGAAATGGGCATGGCCAGGACATGTAATGAGGAGGGAAGATACCCGATGGTCATTAGACTGGATTCCAAGGGACGGGAAGCGTAGCAGGGGGCAGCAGAAAGTTAGGTGGGCGGATGAGATTAAGAAGTTTGCAGCGAAGACATAGCCACAATTAGTACATGACCGGGGTAGTTGGAGAAGTATGGGAGAGGTCTTTGCCCTGCAGGGGGCGTAGCCAGGCTGATGATGATGATGAAGTTGTCAGAATTAATCCGGATTCCCCCACTAAACCATGACCCTCATAATGAGATCGTGGTTCTGAAGCATATAAACTACAGACTTTAATTAAACGTCGGCGGTATGCATTCACATGGCCAGATAGACTGCAATGTGTGAAAGCTGATATCAAGCGCCCCCGCCATTCACTCACTTTCCAAGCGTGGCGTGGTCAAAGCCAGTCTATCCACTGGGTACTACATATTAAATATTTAGTCAGTGTCATTATCACGTCAGTATAACTCACGAGCACAACGTCTTTCCGGAACCAGTAACTAATCAGCATGAACCACGCTACTGGTTTGAGTACTGGGGCCTATTGGTGGCCTATAGGTGACGTACATTCATTTTGGACGAAAGGGGACAGCAGAGGACGACACGTAAGGCTACGCTGCAATACAGGTGCTTCTAGCAACTCACGCGGGACAGTGTACCTGCTCTTTCCAAAATACGAAGTCCATCAAACCAAGGTCTACGCACGATTGAATTCGCGCCGTCTCTATTCTTGACACGAAGTGCAAAAGCCGGGCACCGAACGCGTTGGGTCTCGCATTCCTTTCCTGGCCGCCTCTTTCAGCCTGATCATCATTCAACGAGATGAAAGGGAACATTTTCGCAACTTTATTCGACGCCGAGAAAACAATTGTAACGCCGTGAGGCTCGCGAATATACCTCTCCCATTTTACTTTGTTTCCGCAAAACTTCAGCTGCAGAATGTAAGCGATCGTGGTGACTTAAAAAAGAAAGTAAGAACCCTTTCATTGAGGTGCTGATGTATCCTACACATATATTATTTTTTAGATCCCCATTTTCTTATCCTGCTTTGCAAGGTACTTTTGTCGCAGCAGCACAAGAAGTGTTCATGCGGGACTAGTACAAAGCACAGTATGCGCATATGTGAGCAGGAGATGAACTGCTGAGAAGACGAGCATTCTAAAGCCAACACTTTCGTTTCATCAGCCGCAATGCAAATGAGAGACCGCCTTCCGTAAACAGCTAGCAGAACTGCCCGCTCCATTCACATCTATTCGCGAAGAGATGAAAGCGAAGCTCTTCCGACTTGACACAGAAGTTTCAAAACAGAGTACTTCGTCGTCAAACAGAAGCCATCGTGCAAAGAAGCACGCTGCTCCAAACTCAGACTCGTCAGCTCCTAGAGCTGTGTTGGCTACTGCAGTAACACAAAGGCAGAATATGCGAGTAGGGCCATCGTCATAGTTTCGGGTATTTTCGCAGTTTTCATAATTCTCGTTGGTTAGATTCTTCACATTTACATTCTTTGCACCAAAAAACGCTGAAGGAAATTGTAGATTGCCCCTCAAAAAACAGCCTTACTCGTTCTCTTGCTTTATCCAGACCTGACGCCGACTCTCTTTGTCACTGCGACTATGCTCACTGTGCCGAAAGGACATTGTTGCCTGCGGAGTAATCAGCGTAGACACCCTCCAAAAGCTTGATTATATAATGTATATTAAAATACTGCAAGGTCTCCGGTAAAGGCATGCGTCCATTATTTGCAGACTGCGATAAGGCGAGGCCTTGACACCAAACGATATGTGCGTATACTTTAATTTTCCGGCTCTCCCAAAAGTCACAGCTGCCCCAGTTGCTAAAGCCTTGTGCTGCTGCAGTCGAGGTGATGGGGGCGATACCGGCCGCGGCAGCGCAACTGCGATAGGGGCGAAATGCAGAAACGCCCATTTACTTAGATTTAGGTTAGCGTTAAATAAACCCAGCTGGTCAAAATTAATACGGAGTCCCCAACACTTTGGTGTGCCTTATAATCATAACGTGGTTTTGGCAAGTAAAACCCCAAAGATCTTTATTTTTCTTTTGCATGTTGACATAGTTGCGACCTACGAGAAACACTACACAACGAAATTGGCATTTACCCTACATATCCACGCTCGAACGGCAGACGCAGGCTGATGATTTGTTTCTAGACTCCGCAATCAATAGCTAACTGAAAACGCGAAGCTGGTACCTTGGACAGACAGACCCTAAGATGAGTTGCAGAGTCATGGGTGCATTACTTGCATTCCTTATTAACCCATGGCTTCACTCTCGACTCTGATAGGTATATCTTATAAGAGAATGTATATTTTTGCACGTCCTCTGTCCCCATAGTCATCCCTTATAAGCCAGTTTCCCTCTCTTTCCATTTAACGGTGTTGAGTAGGAGTCTGAATGAGTTATCCTCAGGTGTGATTTGTTTTTCTTCAATTTATTTCTCTCTCTCTTAAGATCCACTATAAGCGGGAATATTGTGACGAGGTTGACGGCGAGAATTACAGAACGAAGGTTCACACGTTGCAGACCGAGAATTGACTCCTGGGCGGAAATAAATCGAGTTTTCTTACCCGACCACATCAGCGAAGGAGACGCAACGTGATCGACTGGACGACAGCTGAAATAGACGCAATAAAGAACCACACATAAAATATTCAGAAACAATCGCTCTAATGAGTTTGCCGAGAGGTCAGCAGAAGCACGTTTGCCCTGCGGCATAAATCATAGCACCAGTTCCTGTCAAATTATTCCTTTTCACACAACTTTCTCGTTCTTGTATGTGAAGACCTGTTCAAACACGCACAAGCCAGGACCATCGCCTATCGACAGAAAAAGTAAGAGAAAAACGCCCCTATGATTCCTTCGGGCGTTAAATCTCTCGAATCAACCGATCTTACTGCTAATAAACAATGGCCGGTAGCATTCATTTCAACCTTAACTTCCTACCTTATGGCACGCGCAATAGATGTCTGCTTCTTAGAAGTCGCTAAGACTCTTGTTGAAGCGTTTCAGTGCAAGAATATTGGTGTTCCTGCGACGTGGATCATCCCTGCGCCAGTGAATTAAGCCGCTCGTTTGGAATTTTGCTAGCATTTAATAATGGTATGGTCCCACGCCGCGACGATTCGGGGAGTAATTAGCAGCGCTATATGACGGTACCAGCATCTCCTTCACATGGACAACGTGTTTGCGTAGAAAACCTAAGCTCGTGACAATGCGTGTTCTCCTACTTTAAAGATTAATTAGTGCAGCCTCTATGCTAGAGCAGCCACGCAGACGGCTAATTATAGCTTATATGCCATCAAGAGATACCAGTAGACGCGTGCCACGGGAAGGACGTACTCAGAAGGACCTGTCGTATACTAGCTGTTCTGCTATGGCACTACGCAGGTACTATTGAACATACCGTACACTTAATTTTTACGCTGTTTGGTATTCCGTACAAGCTACCTTAAAGCAGCCCATGGAGAGTGAACAAATGAAATATCTTTTCTTGAGTGGTGAACCGAAGAGGAGACTGTCATTTGGCATCACGAACTATTCTGTGTGAGCGACACTGATGACATTAATGAAACGAAGGAAATAGCCCAATGCACATGACTTTCTGAGACAATAAAATATCATTTTAGACTTAGCGTAAGCAAACCTTTCTTAGGAGGAAATAATTTGATCGATTCATGATGTTTAATGTCAAAAAGCAAATCTGGCGCTGTGAGAGACGCCGTAGTAAAGTGCTCCGAGTCAGTTTCAATCTCCTGAGGTTCTTTAACATGCGCCTAAATCTAAGTAAACCAGCGGGTCTTCTTATCCTTGTTTATTTTTTTATTTTTGGTTATTTTTTACGTGTAACCCTTCTCGAAATACGGTCGCCCCGACGTCGTGCTCAGCAGCCATACGCCAAAGCTAATCAGCTACCGTGGCCGGTAGGCAGGAAATAGGTATTGCGTGTCGTTTTTGTTTTCTTATTTGCTACGCAAAATGCAGTTGTGCGGCTGCATTCTGCTTAATAAATTTGGACGAGAAATTGAGACGAAAATGACGCGAACTCAAGCTTTCCGACCTTTAGCATCTGAATGACCGACAATGCTTCCTGTGACGTCATCTGTGTCCTCCGTTGTTGACAGCGCTGTGGATACGACGGAGCTGGTTTCATTTTTTCCAGAAAATGACCTTCTTGTGATGGCTAAGGAAGCGCGTGATCAGCCGCGTAAGGCCGACCAGTTGTTCGTTATTTTTGATCTCTATAGAAACTATCTGGGACATTCAAATTGCATTGCGCATTAACAGTCTGGATGAATGTACTGATCTCTCTAACAAATAAACGAAATATTATATGTCGATATTCCGAAGGCAGAAAAAAGTAAGGTTTTTCTTTATTTCCAAGCCATTGAGTTTTACGGACTAGACATATAAAGCAAACCAATTAAATGCGTTACTCTGCAAATTCATATCCTTAGAAGCTCCGTTGAAATAGTACGCGCTTTAAATAATTATCGCCTCCCATCACATGTATATGTGATAAAGCAATGAAGAATCAATCAATCAATCAATCGATCAATCAATCTACAACGCCCCCCCCCCCCCTCCGGGGCTGGAATACTGGAATAATTTAACAATTATGCTCAGATGCCGTGCCCTATCGCGCTTCATCAGTGGTGAGAGCGCAACTGCGCCACCTTTATTACCGTCATCGACAAGTCACGAACGGCGGGTATTAAAAAGAAAAACATAGGGTGGGGGGGGGGGGGGGGGAGTCGATGGAATCGAGTGAGCAGAATCACTGCATTATAGCTGCCAGATAGTGCCTCACTAAGCTTATATAAACTGCTAACCACCATCCCATTCTTCACACATTAGACCAAACGACCGGTAAACACAGACTCGTACAATTCTCAATTTCATACCTCGAAAAGGGCAGACAAAGAAAAGGCAGTGCTGATAGCAGAGGATTATATTTTATGAAAACATTATTTCATGCTTACACTGCTCTGTCTATGCTAATAACCTGATTACCGAGCTTTCTTCTGGATACCTTAGCTTTCAAATTGCTGAGATAAAGATTGTAAATGCTTTGTAGTGGTGCGACCTGTGAAAGAGAGCGGATGTGAAAATTTGCTTCAAAACACTGTTTGCGACATCATTTCTGTCATCCTTTCTTGCCAAGCGCAAGGAATAAAAGCTGAATGAGGAACAAGAAATTAAAACATATTCTAGGGTTTCACATGTTAAAACAGCGATCTGGTTACGAGGCATGCAGCAGTGGTGGGTTGCGGATTAATTCTGACTACCCGCGGTTCTTTTACGTGCACGTAATTCTACGTACACGAGTGTTTACGCCTTTGTCCCCCACAGAAATAGGGCCGCTGTGACCGGGCAGTGAACCCGCGTCCTCTAGCTCAGCAGCGCAAGGCCATAGCCAGTCGGCAACCGCGGTGGCTATTCGAGTACAAAGCAGCCAACGAAACGCGAGAGCGTTCGTATCGACCCGGACCAATTGGTTCGGTGCTTGTCATTCAAGACGGCGTGGTCACCGGCTGCGATGCAGGTCATATTCCTCTCTCTTTCTCTTTCTGCGCTGCCTTCAAATGTTTCCTTTCATGAGATGCAGTGGTTCTGTCGCGTGCGCAGACCACCAAGCTGGTAGGCTATCTTCAGCGCTAGGCCTTCTAGAAAGGCGTGACGTAAAAAAAAAGAAACATAGCAAGACGCCAGTATGAGTACATCAGCAATAGAAGAAGAGGCTATGTGAAATGCACGGGTATTTCTAACCAAGGAGCGCATAGATAATCTGGATTGCGAAAGGCTCGTTGCACTATGGGCCACGAGTACTGTGTATCAAAAATGTGTACCATTTATTGTCTTCCCTCCCACTTGTGACGTTTCATAACCTAACATCAATAATAATTTTGTCAAAGATGGAGAAGTGGAGAACGGCGATCATAAAGCTCAAAGTTCGAAGTTTTGATGAACATAAGACTCAATTTTTCAATGACAAAATCAGGTTTCATTGACAAGCCTAAACGTTCGAGCCTGGTAACGGGCTCTTCTCAACACGTAACTTTTTTTTGCGTCTGCACGTTATGATGCTATCTTCAAGGAAATGCCTGATTAGTACTTAAGCGTTGATTGAGCCTTAAATGTGGATTGGAAGCCCAAACATGCCCAAACTATTACCTTAGTGGATTGAAGACACGAAGATTAGCTATCAATAATTTATTTCTGGGTTTTACTACATATTGGTCTCTTTTTGCTCCCGTAGTTAAGTGCCAATTGCAAACCCTTGCCTTCGTGGTGTTTATGTATATAAACGAAACCTAGTTTTCCTTTCCCCGAATAGTGACGACGGGGACAACAATACTACTATAGCGATGAATCTGGTGCTATCTCCTAATTAAAACAGTATTATCAGTCCCTTTAGTGTGGAATGTACTTCCTTTCCTTAGAACTTTTCTTGGAACAAAGTATTTTGGCATTATAGTAACAAAATACTTTTCACAAGTTAGTTGCCGGCCTCTTAATCGCCATGATACAAGTACAACTGCTAAATAACAGCTATAGTTTTCACAGTAGATTTGACGACTATAATGAGAAGTAGATGAATATTATGTAAAGATTTTGTTTCACTCCTATGCACTAAAAGATTTATGCAGGGATTGTAGATGAAAGATTTCAGTCGGGTCACCGTCTTACAATATAGTGTTCCACTTCCAATATAACCCTCCATTGTTTATGGTTTACTTGTGTCTTTTTATGCACGCCAGAAAGAACCAGCGTAGAATAACACAAAGGATCAAACATTGCCGGAAATGAACTGGCAGGTCAGGTTGCCCGCGACACTCGATCGTGTCCGGGCGCCAGTAGCTCCTGGCCTTGCCCGCTCAGAATGGATGAGGCATTATCTTACAAAATGGCACTAAAACAACATTACGCCCAGTCCGGACACACAACAACGACACTACCTTTACCCCACCTCGAGCTAACTACCTCACTAACACATAATCCGACAACCACATAACTTAGTACATTCATGCATCTAGCCTGATTCTTCCTATAGAGTTTACATTCTGGCCCATCCGGCCTCAATCTCTCCTCCCCCTATGCAAACGTGGAATATCCGTTGACCTGCGCAACAGCCATCAAATCTCCGCACTACTGCGATTCCCCTTCTACGCATTGGCGGGCAGGGCTGGCATCAGCGGCTCACGTCGACCAATTGGCTCTGGTCTGCTAAACTGAGGAAAACTTTAAGGTCCTTATCGGACCTTCAATAATGTTATTTCTCTCTCATTGCTCCACTTTGTTCAAACTTTTAGCAATATTTTTTTCTGCGATTGTATGTGCGTGCGCGTGTGTGCGCTTAAAGCTAGCGCACATCTTTCTCGACTCCTTGCACAACAAGAGGTGCATGTTACAAGCAGCCTTATGAGGAGGTTTTAAAAATCGAACGCCATTCCGCATTGCGAAGGTGGATAACCAGCGGAGCTGTAAACAGCGTGTTAAGAAAACATGTGGTAAAGACTTTATTGTCACTTAGTAACGACGATCACAATTGTTTGGTGGTAGCTATGCTATACACTGATGGGCATACTCGCAACTGTGGACACCTTTTCTGATAATGTCAAATCAATGCACGTTGGCTGCTAGGTGGTCGGTTGGGCCGGATGGGTGTCCATTAATGGACACCGAAGATGGCTAAATTTGCCGCACAGGTATGGTTCAACATTTTTCTTTTCGTCACTAGTTTGAGAAGGAAGCCTAAACGTCTTGTCCAATTTGGTTACAGATCTTGACGTCATTACGCAGCAAAATGCAATATTTTAGCTAAGAACCACGAGCTTTTGTTTTCGAAATCACCTTCCATTTACAATAACTGCATAGAAAGAATTGAGCTGTGCGCATATTTCAGCTGTAGCGGCCCTCTTCCCGAGATTAAAAAAATTATGGTAGAACTTTACTCACGATGATTGTTGATGCTAATGAAAATAGCGATCGAGCAGCGCAGCGACAAATTATATTCCGCAAGTCACGTTTATTTAACATGTGTACTGGTAGTTATGAGACTTTCGTAGCTTCGGATATGTGCCACATTCTGCGATATCGTGCCACTTTGCTATGGCACTCACTCGCCAAGGTGGCCTATGGACATGGAGGCACGACAACGACTGCATGACGTCGACGCAGTGACGATGAAATCATAAATAAGGAATGATATCGACTGAACGACAAACGTGCATAACAACGATGGCAGGACGAAAGTGACGTGTCGTTGTTTAAATTATTAAGATGTTATAACGACTACAACCTGACAATGACACGAGAACAATGAGATGACGCCGACTATATGACGACCAAGGCACTACCAAGACGGCGTGACGATGACGGTACGACGGCGCATGCGCGAAAGCGTCTGTGCGACGACGAAACAGTGACGTCGATGGAATGACAACTGCGGCATAATCGCGACTGAATGACTACAGCACGATAACGATAGAATGATTACTAGAAATGGCGTTGATGGATCAAAACTGGTATAACGACGACGGCATGAGCACAATGGGGGGACGATGCTGAAGTGACGACATTGGTGAAAGGACGACGCGACGATGATGTGACGATGATGGCATGACGAGAATGGGATGGCGAACTTACAATGATGAAGTATGATGACGTCATCAAGGATGATGACATGAAGCGTTATCCGCGTAGGCATCCAGACGACGATATGACAATGAATGCGTGACGATAAAGGGAGACGTTAGCGTTCCTGACGAGCAGCTGTGTGCAAAACACACTTTCGTGCGTTTAGTGGTCTGATCGAAAGAGACAGTAAGCGTCAAAGTAATTAAATCTGTTGAATTCTTTCTGTTGGCACTGGCAAGCGCCGAAGGCTTTCCTTCGGTCTCATCTCATCCGTCATTGAGAGGCCGCGCCTACAACGTCGTTCGCGGTGCTCATCATCATGCCAAATTTCTGAAGCACCTTCACTGCAACGCTACACCTTGCTGTCACTTTCAATGCTTCGCTTTCAGGTGAAACTGCCAGCTTTTATTGTGATAGCAATTACAAAAACACTATAGGCAAATTTCCGTCGCCACCGTCACCATTATCAACCGTAAAGTCCGAGTGCGATAAGATCCTGTTCCGCCCCGATGGTGCCGTGTGCTGTAGATGTGAGGGCCAGCGTGAGAGATTGAGCTGGGCAGGATGGTGACTTGATACGCGCTACTTCCCGCTTGCCCTGCGTTGTGCGCAAAATGGGCGGGGAAAGGGGGCAGGTGAGCGCGCGTCTTTAATCCTAGCCCGCCTGTTTCGTCGCTTGGTGCGGCTGAGCAAGGCCGCGATCTTGGAGATAATCTGGTACAAAAGGAGTATAGCGGAGATGGCTCATGGCCTCGTGTGCGCTGTGTTGTCGCCCACTTAGTTTTAGAGGTCACGTAATGTCAAGTTTCGAAGACACTTTGCATCTACGCGTTGTGCTAATCGTCCGCTTGTCGATGCTGCCGCTCTTCACTATCACCGTTGTGACAGCGAGTGCATGCATGCTGTCATAGAATTACTTTTGTTTATCTTTGCCTGTGCGCAAGCGACATTATGATTGTGCGGCGGATAACACTACACAACCCTTGCTTTCTATAGTTGTTTAATAATTTACTATAGCCATCAATGCTTCACCCTTCGAGGGAAACAACTTTTTATTGCGAAAGCAAATATATGGAGACTCATGGCGAATTTTCGACGTCGTCCTCGGCGTGGCCGTCGGCTTTGATGTGCTGTTCCATATGAATCCTTCGATATGCTACGTAAGTGCTAAAATATTGAAATGCAAAAGTTTCTCTAACCAAGTGTGGTGGCCTCCACTGATTCATTCGTCAAAACCTTAGCAATTTCAAAGCGTCAAAAAACAGTTTTCATTCGCAGCGTATTCCCTTTATGCTACATCACCAAAAACTCCAAAACTATATTTGGGCTCACAATGTCAAAGTCATGAAATTTTACTGATACCGGCGCCAGCGCTCCTTGAGGATTTAATATGTCACTGGGCGCTTACGAATACCAGAAGGATTCCTGCCAGTCTCGTCTCGGGTAGCGTCGAGGTGCGACGCCAGAAACGCCACCGACGGCGCTCATGGCGCTAGCGTACTCAGACGCCTGGTAGCGGCAAGGGCACTTTTCCTTCTGCATAACAGCAGTTTCTCGGCGTGCTGCTTCGGATCAGGCCGCACCCGCATATACTTACGAAACCGTCTGAAATGCTCAGACACAACACTAAATCTTGCTATTGCTCTCAACGCTTCGCGAAACTGCCAAATTTTCTTTTCTCCAGGATTTATCCCCTTGGACAAACGAGACTCTGCTAGCAAGAGTCAGAAATGTCAGAATTTTGATATCGGCGCAATCTGCCCGCAAAATCAGTATCTAATATTGGCACTGTCGAAAACACATTTAAGTTGAAGCTCTCATGTGCACTGTTACGAAAATCTGAAGAATGAAAGGGTCATTAAAGGAAGAGTGGTGCTTAGAAAGATAAATTCGACCACGAGAAGAACAAATTGCCCTTTAAGACGAATAAGGACAGATCTGGGAGGTAGTGACATGTGCAAACAAAGCACCTTCAGCACAATTAATGGGATAATAGGGATACTGGGACGGCTACAGGCAACGAGCTCTACTATCGCAAAGGATACCCCGCCAGGGAAATGCGCAGCATTTTTTCTGCCCGGTATTATTAATCAACTTCTTCTGCCAGACACTCCCTCGCAGCAGACCACTAGGAGGACGAAAGCGATCGAGTGTCTTTCTTAGCGTCACTTCATCGCTCTAGCGCAAACTGAAGTTGGCGATAGCATCCGCTTTCTCTATATACGCACGCGCCGAGTCTTCGGGGTGGCGTATGTTCGATTGCGAATCCCTGCACCAAATGATGTCGTCCATCAATTAATGGCAGACGTCGATAAGCTCGGTGCCCGGGGATCATCATAAGCGCAGCATTGCCTTAGCTTCCCGCGTCCTACCTTATTTTGTCGCTCTTTTTGAGCTCGTTACTTGGGGTATTCTTAACATTCCTCCCCATCCTTTACCCATTTCTTCCGAGTCCTAGATTTCAATGATAGATTACACTCACAGTGATTCTTGTTGTTCCAGGATACCATTTAGGAGACATTAGGCATAACTGGCACCAAGTTAACTTTCCTCGGTGCAATACAAAGAGCCGCAACAAGAACTGAACCAGTCTATAAATGTGCCTAAAATAATAAACAGCCTACTGCTCATTTCTCTCGCTCTGAACTCATTTACAGCAGGGTCAGTAGCCATTAATAGCACACACTTCCATCTTCTAACGAACTACTACTACTTTGCATGTACACAACTTCCTCGTCCTTTACAGTATTGCTTGCTGCGACCTCCGAAATCTATGTGCAGGCGCTATTATACTCTCAGAGCCTATACTCTCAGAGTCAATTTGTGTGACACTCAGAATCTTAGTGACAGTGGTAATGTGTTGCTTCAGTTCTTTAGTTCTTGAGGGTAAGCTGGGGACGTGGAACTGACCTCCCGACTTGATAAAGACGACTTCAGTGAGAACGAATATTGTTTCTGATGCACTGAGAAGGCTGTAACCTGAATTCGATTGTCCCTGCAAAATGCAAGACGCGAATCAAGTAGGGGAGCTTTATCAAGCACACAGTTGTGACGGAAGGCGTCGCTGCTGTGTTCTTGCCCTTCCTTTCTCTTTCCTCAAAACCTTGCATTATTGCAACAAAAATGGCACTTCCACAAGAAGTGGCATAGTAGCGAATATCTACCCGCAGTGATGGCGTAGTTGCTTTGGCGTTCCGCTGCATAATTCCAAGGGCGCGGGATCGAATCTTAGACGCGGTGGCACAATTCGATAGGGGCGAAGTGCAAAAACACCCGTTCATTGGGCGCACGTTAAAGAGCCCCATGTGACCAAAATTAATGCGGAGTCCCACACTACGGCGTGCCTCAAGATTATATCTTGGTTTTGGCAAGTAAAACTCCAGAATTTAATTTCTTTTGCGAGTGTTTCAGCTACAAGAAGTAAATAAAATGCGTCTGTAGTTCCATTGTTTTAATGTTTTCCTTAATTTCATAATTTAAGAGCATAACATGGCGGAGGCTCAACAGCCACTATTTATTAATGGACGTATGCGTTGGGCAAGTATAAGCCTATATACAAGAACGAACTCAAAGAGTGGAAAGTTTCGGTGGCTGGTGGCATTCCTATCGTTCGCTGTTAACTTTAGAGAACCTTCTAGGTTGAAATTCAAGAGAAAAAAATTCTTTCTGAATGGCTTCACTCGTGGCTAGGTTCGAACAGAAGCCGACACAAAGGAATTTAGGGAGAAAAAGCAGATGAAAAGCCTGGAGCGGGCGAAAGAGCGCGCTTGGATAACCCGGCAATGGGACGGTGGACGTCATCATGACGGAAAGAAATGCCGGCGCGAGCAGTACACCCTCCGCTGGCAGGGACAATATATTTCAATAAAACCGGCCAGTCATTTTTCTTATTCAAGCCTCCACATTCCGGAGCTATAGCGTTCCCGAATTTCTCCCGCAAATGGCGCAGACACAATGCGATGTTGCTGCTGGTCTTCTTGTTAAGCTGAGGTAGCACCGAAAATTGCCTTCATATCACGTGATGGATGGTTTTATTGTTGTCGCGCAACCAGAGTTTATTCCATTATTCAGTATAACGCACAGGCGCTGCGCGTGAGGGAAATATTTCGCTACATTCAACGAGAAGCCACATATGAGTACAAGACACGCATTCGCTGTGACCGAGATGCAGATGCGAAACCTAAATGAAGCCACCACCGATTGTCAGTAGTGAATGCTCCAGGGATAAATGTCTCCTAGTTCGCTGGCAATTTAGCAGTGTTAACTAGACAACTGAACTGACTCGTCAGCATTATGGACCAAAATATTTGACGCACCGGGCCCCCACATAGAGCGATTTGGATCACTCCTGGCTGAGTACGACCAACTTTCTGCAGCTTTGTTTCGTGTTCCGAGTCGTACGAGGCTCCGTTTCAAATCCTTGTTCATGTGCACTACTTTGTCGGCCGAAAAAAAAGCAATAAATATTCAGGCAGAACACATCCCTGATGTCTCTTCATGTAAGCGGAGCTATACTTTAATTTAAAAGAACGATGCAGTGAAGCAGTATAGTAAAATGTTCAGATCTCTATTTACAGATTATCACGTTTTCATTGTTCCGGATCTGTCGTTTCTTTTCTTCTTGGTTCACAACCTGCTGCTTTAAAGAAAGCCACGTCTAAGAGGTCAAGGATGGGGTGGTTGCACGTGGTTTTGAAATAGCCAAGGAATGCGTTTCTGAAGCCAGAATGAACGCATCGACAAGGCTATGCAGCAATTTATCACTGCACTAGTCTGCACCGGCCTGCATATCGGCGACGCGTCTTGAGCTTAAAATAACCGAAAAATTCATGCACCGATTCTCCCATATCCACGCCGGCAAAAGATAGTTAAAAAGAAAGGAGCTGCGCACCTGCAGGTAGCATTACTGCAAACACTGCTGCGCCTATTATCACAGAAGGTTTTGCGCTTCAGATGTGAACGGATCTCAGCTATCATCAAGAAACTATATTCTCGGTTTACGTGTAAATCACCATCCAACAAACCAAACAATCAACGCGCCCGCCCGCGGAACCATAGTGCAAGTACTATGGTTCCACCGTTTCTCCCCGAGAGATGCTCTCATCGGGGCTGGTGTTACACCTGCATGGCGCCCCTAGGGTCGCCCACAGTTCATAACACTGATCCCTCATATCATGTTCTCGTGCTGTTTCACACAGACCTCGCTTATGCCAACGCCCGACCAATTCTTGAATTTCACGCCCAGCGTTAGTGCTACTTCCTGACCAATATTGGTTTCTTCTGCCCTATAGCCTGAATGGTCCAATGCGCGTCGCAGTTTAGAGGCAGAGAGAGAGAGAGAGAGAGAGAGAGAGAGAGAATGAAGAGGAAAGGCAGGGAGGTTAACCAGATATGAGTCTCCGGTTTGCTACCCTACACTGGGGATGGGGGATAGGGGTTAGAAAGATGACAGAGAGGAAAACGCAAAAAAAAACGAAAAAAAAACGAACGCGCACACATGAAGACACACACACAAAAGGCGTTCCAGTTAAAGTCGTTCACACAGGCCGGTAGATCGCAAGAAGCGCAAAAGCGCTTGCACGGCCTTCTTCTGTGACGGTAGGTCCTTTCGATGTTGCAGAATTCTTTTTTCGGATAGCGGTTGGTCGTCCAGTTGGTCAAGTTCCTGGCTGAGGCATGCCCTCTGTGGACTGTACTGCGGGCAAGTGCACAAGATATGGCCAATTGATTCTTCATGGCCGCCTTCGAATCGCAGAATATTGTCCATTTGTGTGGCGGTTCATCAGCAATGTGATTAAGAGCAGTAAAGAGCGCTGCGAGCTCTGCTGCCGTCGATGTTGTCGCGTGGGTCGTCTTAAATTTGATAGTTGTAGCTTTCGCTGGTATGACGATTGCCGCCGTGGAGCTGCTTGGAAGGACAGATCCATCAGTGTAAATATGCATAGAGTCAAGGTAGTTCTCGTACAAATATAGTAGCGTGAGCTGTCTAAGGGCTGGTGATGACAGATCAGCTTTTTTCGAGATACCAGGTATTGCGAGGTTGATTTTTGGCTGAGCGAGGCACCATGGAGGGATCGAAGGTCTCGCAGCCGGAGTGAAACAAGCTGGCAATGATTCATCATATGCAGTTATCGTTTGGCTGAAAGATGTGTGTGGCCTGTCCACTGGTAGAGAGGCTAAATGGTGACGAGGAGTCCTGGCTAGATGCCTTATATGGGTCCTGAGTACTTCAATTTCAATATGGGTTATTTGGCCATTTATCATTACACTGTAGTTTGCCATGGGTTTGCGCGTAAATGGCACTAGTGCGCATTTCTCGGAGGAAATTTCCAGGCCTCGATTACGGAGGTAGATAGCAGTTTGTGTCGCGGCTTTCTGAATTCTCGCTCGTAGCTGTAAGCGTGTTACTGCAGATGTCCATATGCAGATGTCATCCGCGTACATTGATAGCCTGACTGTGGTTGGCACGTCCTCAAGGAGAGCAATTAGTGTTAGATTGAATAACACGGGGCTAAGTACACCGCCCTGTGGGACACCGCGGTAGCTATAATGTAGAGAAGTAGGGCCTTCCTCGGTGCTTACAAAAAAGGATCGCATGGATAGATAGCTCCGTATCCATTGAAACATCCGACCACCCACTCCTACCTCTGCGAGAGCAGAGAGGATGGCTTCATGCGTAATGTTGTCATACGCCCCTTTAACGTCGAGGAATAAGGATGCGCAGAGACGCTTACGGCGTTTCTCATGTTGAAGGTAGGTCACCAGGTCGACGACGTTATTGATCGATGATCGACCGCGTCGGAAGCCCGCCATGGCATCTGGGTAGGTGTTGTGGTACTCCAAGTACCACTCCAGGCGTCCTAGGATCATCCTCTCCATTACTTTGCCCACACAGCTCGCCAAAGCGATCGGGCGATATGAGGAGAGCTCCAACGGCGACTTGCCAGGCTTCAGCAGTGGAACAAGGCGACTTGTCTTCCAGGTTGTTGGTAGCGTGCCATTTCTCCAAGATTCATTGTACACCTCAAGAAGAGCCCCTCTCGCTCGCTCCCCCAGGTGACACAAAGCTCGGTAGGAAATTCCGTCGGGTCCTGGCGCTGATGTGCGGCTACACAAAGCTAATGCTGCCTTAAGTTCGTGGATCGAGAATGGTAGATCCAACCGGTGATCACGTGGTGGCGGACAGCTGCTCGAAGGCGATAGAATGTTGGTAGCTGTGAGTTGGCCGGATAATCTGGCGCGGAAATCCTCTGCCACGTCAATCTCCGATCTCTTTTGAGAGAGGGCAAGTGCCTTGAATGGGAATCGCTGTACGGGAAGTGTCCGCAGTCCGCGCACCGTTCTCCATAGTTGCGATAAAGGCTTGCGTGGATCTAGCGACTCACAGAAGGCAGCCCAACGTTGCGATTCGAGCTTGTCTAACCGGCGCTGTATCTTCTTTTGCGTGCGCCTGGAGGTCCGTAGATCGTCCATTGTTTTCGTACGTCGGTATCTTCGTTCAGCACGTCGTCGGATTGCTCGAAGTCGTTCTAGTTCCACATCATAAACATTAAGTTTCGAGGAGCATGTTAGAGTACGCATAGTGTCCTGCACCACGCTCTTGATTGCCTCTTCCAAGTCGAAAGATGGATTGGCGTCGCAGTGTTCTTCCATAATAGACTGAAATTTAGGCCAGTCCACTCTTTGGATCGTATCCCGTATTTTGGAAGCGGTCAATCCTCTGAGCTTGATGTACGTGGGGATATGGTCGCTTCCGTGCGTCTCTATGTCCGCAAACCACCCTGCACGTCTCACTAGGCTTCGTGAGACGAAAGCCAAGTCAAGACAGCTGCTGTACGTGGAGCCACGTAAGAACGTAGGACTTCCATCATTCAGCAGCCAAAGTTCATTACTGGAGGCGAAAGCTACCAGAGCTCTGCCTCTTGCGTTGATGATCGGACTTTAAAGGCAGAAAACTCTGGTGCGCTAGCCGCCAGGAAAAGCTTGGGTGTCATAAACATAATGAAGCCTAACTGTAACCTTTGAATGAGAAAACAAACATTACATTGTGTTTCTGAATCTTTCTTGGCGAGTTACCCCCGCATTTCCGTCTTTAGGTTTGTATACGAGTACATTACGAGTTTGCGCACGTCTCTTTCTCACTTCTTTCGTGATCCGATCCCGCTGATTGTGCATTCTTATTATAAGTAGCACTAGGTATGCTCGTGATTGCCAATTACTATGATTATGACGATGATGATAACGGATGAGAAAAATTTTGGAAGGTGATTTACCCCTTAGTTGACGTCGATAGCTTTGTCGCGCGAGCGCGGTTCTCACTATAAGTTATATGATTCGCTCCCGTCAATCTCACTCGCAACTAGCTCAGGACTTCATGTTCCATCGACAACTAGAGGCTGAATCCCCATCCAAATGTTTTATGTTCTAAGGACTACTCGAAATTCTGTTCTACCAGGGACATTTCTTCGACTGTTGCCACCAACACCCCAAAACATTCCTCACTTGCTAATGTACTGCAAGGAAGAACAGCTTATATAATTATATCTACTTTTCGCCACAGTATAGAGAAACAAGAATTAACCAGGTAATTTGAGTGATAGAAATAATTCGCTTGCTTGGAATGTACATAAAGCTGGCCAGTTCGTACAGCGTACGAACTGCATACAGCGGGGCCAGTTCGCTGGGCCCACTGGTCGCGTAGACCGTAAAAAAGAGTCGTGACACACCCTCACCCGCAGATATAAGTGACCGATCGCAGGCTCTTTGTGAAACCCATTGCAACGGAATGAGCATTGAGTAGACACGTGATGGATTTGCACGGCGCCGAGAACAAAAAAAATCAACAAAGGATGCTTACGCAGTCTCGACACCAGTCGACGTTTTCGTCGAAGCGCACCACCGCGAAGCATGAGCAGTAACACCACGAACGGATTTCAGTGGAATGTGATGGATGGCGTAAACGTGGCTAGGCATGCAAATTTAAGTAGTGAAAATGTGTCTATACGCATGGCCTTACGCAAATGTGAGAAAGCTGAAAAAAAAGAAAGAAAAGAAGACTGCGCGAGCTATAGCTCAGATAAGTCGTATAAACCTGACTATACCAAACGAGCTGGTGAAAGATGTGAGCTATTTTTCTCTAAAAAAAAGCACGTTTAAAGCCCATGAAACTACTGCCAAGTGAAAGCAACCCAGTTATCAAAAAGCTATGAGAACTGCCATTCAAACGAGGCCTTTTACACAGCGCGACTTTAAAAGAGCAAACGAGGTGTCGTCGTGACGAAGACAAGCACTCCATTTCACGACTCACGCCTGCACTCTCGTGGAATATGACGAAACGAGAGTTTATCAGAACCAATGCATGAGCAGGCAGTTTCGTCGCATGCTCTACGGTGCTTAACAATATGCGCTCGTATTTTCAAAGCGACATAATAAAGGGTACAGTGCATGCGAGTGATAGTGATGCGACAACATGTCATGCCAATTGAATCAGGTCTGTTCTGCTTACCAATGTTCTCTGGCTTACCCGCAGTGGAAAACAAAGTAGGTCCCAAATAACAAGTTTCTCAGTTTTAACACAGAAAGCAACCTCATCAATTATCGTAAATGCTGAGGAAGTTCGGGAAAAAAAGTAATCTTTGCTGCTCACATAGGGGCTTGCTTTGTTAAAGCCATTTCGAGTAGCTATCAGTTTTTGCTACGCGTACCGTGCACGCATATGATTAAGTCGCACCACCGCGTTAATTAAGCGAAGCGAGGACTCGGTGCAGTGACCCATCTTGTTCCCACGTAAGGGTGTGAACAGCGTGGGGCACAGGCGGTGATCGATGGGCGCCGAAAGCCTGCCTGTCACGATCGCCTGAAAATAAGGGGGAAAAGGAGAAAATAATGATGTTATAGAAAGACCTGCTGCGACGGCTGGCGGGGTGGCGTAATTCATGCATTTCTAGGGCATCACTGTAACCTTAGTAGCCATCATATAGCTGCAATTTCTATAACGTTCGTCACATATAAGGATGAAAACAAACACTGTGAAAAATAAATGTTTGATAAATTTATGTGTCGCTCCGCAGTGCTTGACCTACCAGCGATGAAATCCCGCTTTTACCGACTCTTTTCCGCTGATTTACGTGTGAACACATCTGCGATTCCGACTCCCCAGCCCAACCGAGTGGCAGCCACATTCTCTTCGCTCACCATCCACTCTACACGAAGACGTTTCACCTCAGCCCTAACCACTGCTGCAGCGCCAAATTAAATAAAATCACCCGGACCATTCAAATTGGTCTCATCAAGATGGTTTAGCTTGTTTATTGCCGTGGTGTGTCTGGTAATTGTAGTGAATCTGTGGCACTCGTTGTGTTGTTCATGTCATTTCATTTTTCAGTGTTCCCACTTGGAGTAGCATACTAGGCATACCGCCAGGAGAACCTCTCCAGGTTTCATTAAACTCTCTCTCTTTCAGCATAGACTGGAAGCAAGCTGAGCGCCGGCAGCCACGACATTCCTAATGGAAGTAATTTAAAAATGTCTCCTTTTGTATTATTTTTGTCTTTCTCCCAGTTTACCTTGGTTTTCTTCAAGATACTCAGTTATGCCGGTCAATTTCTCAAGCACATCAATAGAAATTATTATTTCGGAAGAATAAAACAAGTGTTTGTGCAGAGCAACGATTGTCCCTCGATGGAGGACACTTTAGCAGCACTAGAGAAAGGAAACTTAGCCGCGGTAGAGTAGACTCGTTGGTCGTCATCCGACGTACGCATGCGCACACCATGACATTAGAGATGCACGTCGTGGAGGGCAGTGTCAGCGAAGTACAGCCCAGCTCGTAGCGCAAGCTCTGACCATCTAGTGTGGAGGAGTTCCTTCAAGGGGGCAAGACGGGCTTACCCTGGCTACGATATGTCCTAAAACAGTGTTCTTGGCATTGTAACGAAACCCGGGAATAACCGCAGTAAATCGCTTCACTTAATCTTGTATGCACCCCTATCTTCTTTCCTTGGCACCTTTTCTGCTGTACTCTCGTGGTCCCTCGGTTATCTACTCAACGCAGTGCATGACCTGCCCAGTTGCACTTCTTGCTCGTAAATTCATCCAGAATATCGGCTACCCGAGTTTCTCTCTCTGATCGAAGCTGTCGTCTTCCTGCCTCGCAATGTTACGCCTATTATATCTCATTCCAACGCTCGTTGCGCGGCCGTTAGCTTCCATTTAAGTTTCGTGCCCCTATGTCAGTGCTCAGAAAATTCCCAGATTGCGCACACGAAAAGTTGACGGTGCTGAAGCTATCTCTTTGCAGCGTGACTTCTAAGCGCTATAGAAACACGTATTTGGACAGGGGCGTTCGCATTTTGTTTGTTTCTCCTTTTTTTGCCTCCTCTACTGTTTGAGCGCACAATAAGCAGTTCTGAAGTGAGTAAACTGCACAAGGAACTATAACTGAATGAATGCATTGATCAAACAAGCATTACGTGCAGGAGGTTATATTTCCGAGAATTGCTGCATTCTTAAAGGACAATTTCTATTTCATATTCATTTTAGGTTTATTCGTTTGCTCGCACAAAACCACGGCTCCGATATCACTGGATGGGCCCTCCCGTGGAGCGCATGATGAGAAATAATATACTTTTGAGGAACTAATTCCTATTACAGAATATACCCTGGCTGCAGTCACAGAATTTTCGTTTTCCGGTACCTGCAAGCCAAGTGCAACGCGCACCTTTTATTTCGGCTTTAAATCAAGCGCTGAACTCATGTTAACTCTGCCAACATTATGCCCCATGGGAGCATTTAGCATCGAAGGCATCGAATGCAAACCAGCCCTTCTAGGGATGACATAGAGTGAGCAGGAGTTATCTTGTCAACGCTGTATCTGGACCAGCGTCGTGCGAAAAATTATTGCGAGCAAATCGAAATTTCTGTTTGGCAGGTTTTATACATCTGTTATGGAAGACACAGACGGAATAGAAGCGGCGCAGGGGATGTATTCTGATATATTTTGTGTTTTCACGCTGCATTGTCAACAAATGTCGGATACATCATAGCCTGAGTCGCTCTTGCGCCGAAAACCCCGGAAGACTACCCATAACCATTTTCAACAACTTGAGCAAATAGTGACCCACCATTTACAAATTCAACGTTATGACAACACTTCCTTTTTTCATTCATTTTCTACTGCTGTTTCTTTTTTCATATCTGGAAACAGCTTCGCATGTTACAGTGGATTTCACGTGTCCAGATCCAGTAGATCCGGCAGCAGCCAGCGTCCTGCCATCGCCTCAGCTTTCTCATTCCGGTAGAGTTCTCGATCAAAAGCCACCGCGCTTGTAAAAGTACCGGAGTCAAAGCGGATTCCGTAGACAATCGATTCGTCCTGCTCTGCGACGCCCCTGTCGTGCCAACTCGCACCCGCGGCTTTACCCGTTTGCCTCGGTTGCCACCCTGCACCAACGGTCGGCCTATTGATTTCGCACCACTCGGGCCACTTTCAGCCAAGAAACTACGCCTCTCAACTCCACTCGTGTCGCTTTCCGCTCTTGCATCTTTCACATTTACATTTGTGTTTTGAGACTTTCCGGCAATGCCCAAAATGTCATCACGCCCCCTCCTCTCTTAGCATTACTCATTACTCAGTCGTTGTTTTTTTTACCTTCCCTTCTCTTCGTTGAACTTAGGAGCATGCTTGGATTCCTTTCACTAGTATTCCTTTTTTGTGTGTGTTTTGGGGCACTTTATGCTTTAGTGTGTCGTCTTGAGGAAGCGTTGGCGTATAGAAAGCAGTAACGCTACTTCGTCTATTGTACTTTTGCCGTCTGGTGTTCGAAAAATGTAATTCACCTGCAACCACCGGAGCACCATCGCTCATTCTCCCTGGTAAAGCAGGGTGCGCTTTGTGTTTATCCAAGGTCTCCCCATAGCGCCTGAAAGAAGTATGGTAGTCTCCCCTAAATTCAAAGAAAACTGCAGCGGAAACTGGGGCATGGATGTATGTTTTGTGTAGTAAGACTCATAGCAGTCTCTGCAGTATAAGCTGCAGGAAGCGCTCGCACTGGAAAGGAAGAGCCAGTCATGTTCATTTATTTTTTGCACACTTTACGTTTCACTCGCAACCGACTTGCTCAACTTTTTAAGCATACTATCTTTCTTCGCGATATTTTGCGCCATTTGAAGAGGATAGTTCGTATAAACATACTGCGCATTCAATCAAGAGTCCTTGAAAAATCCCAATAAAATCCATTGCAGAACATGCACTCGTAATGCAGTGAACAAAACAATATTTGCTTACTTTCGCTCTCAGTATCGGACCAAAATCCCTAACGTCATTTCCAGATAAGATTCAACTGATTTTGTTTTCCTCGTGGTAAACTTCGTAGCCTATAACAGAATGAGAAGACGAAGCAATACGACCAACTGATAGGAAGACAGCTAGATTGTGGTGTCCATCTCCCGAGAAAACTAAACGGCCCTCTTGTTGCGCAAAAAAAGGGAAAAAGATATGGATGTTGTAGTCGCGTTAACAAATATTTCATCTTTTCGAGCACTATCTAGAAGCGTTTAACTGGTTGAACCTATAAAATTTCTCTGTAGTAGTCGTTGATGAAATTGTTCTGCCCATTTCGGTACACTAACAGAATGGTCGAAACACATGTTTCTAAACTCTTATAAAAACGAAACAGAATGGTCGGCTTGTATTCGCAGAACCATTCGTACGCTAGAGAGATTGGTCAGAACGAGTACGTGAAAGTAATTACAGTGATAACATTATTCCTTGAAAAGTGCAGAGGTTCAGCCGTTTTGCTACGACACCTTGAAGGGACACTAAAAAGAAATGGTATCAGATTCTATTCATAAATTATTTTCTCTGTAAAAACTTACTTTTCGTACATTCCACCGTAAGACTTTGGTCACAAAAAAAACATATGAAGGCTTCTCACTCTCGAACGAAACCCTCGGTGCCGGTACGTTACTGCAACGTCATGGATTTGGGCCGTTGGGACACGAGTAGTAGTTTTCAAAGCTAGCCAAGTTTAATTCTTGATGCTTTGACGTAGCTAGGCATGACTGATCTGCGATGCTTTTACTGATCTAATGCTCCGCCTTCGGCATGGCTTACCGCGATGGAAGATTATTCTCATTTGTCTGCTATGGCTTGGAGTAGCTTTTACTAATGCCTACTTTTACATCATTTGAATGTCCAGAGCCACAAGATATGAAGTTTGTCGGTGAAAAAAAAATGGTAGTGCAACTTCTGTGCGATTGTCCCTGTTTCAGCGCACAGAGAAGAAGTCCTCGACACCAGGCTATGGCGTAGTGACAGTGTGTCGTCGGGCGGCGAAAACATCGTTCTTTTGCCGACATTGCTGGGGCAGATCGGTCTAGTGCAGCGTTATCTATGGCTATAGCCTGGATTCATTGCTGGGAAGCATTGCCCTGTTTCGGAGCGATATGTCCAAACGATAGTGGCTGTAGTCGTCACAGGTCATATTATTTTCTTCAACGAGACCTGGCGACCGCGACCGCTGTCCTGCGGCTGTGCAGCGTGAAAGGAAACTCGTGCAACCCACATGGCAGAATGCAGGTGGGATATATATATATATATATATATATATATATATATATATATATATAGAATAGCAAACATATATAAATAGGATATAAGTACTTCGCAGTGCTCCTTATGCAAAATCTTTCACGGACTAATCACATCACCACCATTTCAGCTCACGCCTCCAGATCATTAGGATTGCTACGCCGCAACTTCACAACTGCGCCTTCACTACTAAGAAAACTAGCTTACATAACTATTGTATGGCCACAAATTGAGTGTGATTCTTGTATATGGTCTCCTCATCCAATATACCTCGTCAAATTCCTGAAGAGCATCCCCAATAGAAAGAGCCGATTTACTTAAAGAAGATTGTAATAACCACTCAAGTGTAACCCAAATAAAAGTCGATCTTTTGTTGCAACCACTAACTTCTCGCCGCGATATTTCCCTTCCATTACTATTTCATAGATTCATTCCCACAGTTCGCCTATCCTTATCAAACCTGAATAATGCATCTTCGACGTCACAAAGAGTGTGCAATCAGTTCAGCTATACCCGAATTTACTACAATTCACACGCTTTTAATTTTTCAGTTTTGCCCAATGCGGTCCGTTTATGGAACGCTCTCCCAGATAACATCGCTTGCCAATCGAAGCACAGTGTATTTCGCAATATTCTAATCGATCACTGTGCCGTTTGAACAGTCTAACGCATCTTGCCTTCTTTGAATTTTTTGGTGCATTTTTTCTGCAAGCTAATAAAAGAATTTCAGTGATCCTAATTTTTTACTATATTTATAACTGCATACATGCAAATACGTTTATAATGTTATCATGTTATTATGGTCTTGTGTTTACTATGTTTTGTTATTGCTCTTCATACTGTATTTACTAATATCGCATTAATTTTTCATACTGCTGCGTCACATGAACATTCCTTTCATTGTACTGATGTTCTTTTTTTTCTTTTCTTTCCCTAATTCTATATGAATAAGTTACCGTATTTCCGCCCTTGCACAATGCCTCCGCGAAAGCCTGTAAGGTACTTGTTTTTCGCACTTCTTTGCTGACTTCACAACTACCCAGTGATTGGAGAACAGCCCGAATCGTACCGATCTTTAAAAAGGGAGACTGCCTGTCACTAGAAAATTACCGTCCTATTTCATTAACTTCGCAATGCTGTAAAATTATTGAACATATCATAGCTACTAGTATAACAAACTTCTTCGAGCAGCGCTGCATATTTACTAAATATCAGCACGGATTTCGGAAAGGTCTCTCAACCGTAACTCAAATCGTCACATTATTTCATTATCTGGCATTGACCCTCGATAGACACGGTAGGATAGACATGCTTTTCTTAGATTTTTGCAAACCCTTCGATAAATTTCCCCATAGTAAACTCCTTTTGAAACTTGAAGCAATAGACATTCCACAACTACTTGTTGGCTGGATTTCAACCTATTTGAGAAATCGCAAACAATACGTTGGTGTAGCGGGTCAACACTCGGGCTGTCTTCCGGCCACATCCGGTGTGCATCAGGGCAGCGTGTTAGGCCCTTTGCTGTTTATATTGTAGATTAATGATATTGTTGATGTTGTTCGCCCTGGTGTAGAAATAAGATTGCTTGCTGACGATTGTGTTTTGTTTAAAGAAATTAGTTCCACTAACGATTTCAACCATCTCAACACTAGTCTGGACAATATACATGAATGGTGTGCAAAATGGGGAATGACCCTTAACACGAGCAAATGCGTCTCCCTTCCAGTAACTCGCCAAAAAAATCCGCTGTCATATACCTACTTATTAGGGTCTTCGCCATTAAAAGAAGTAAATTGCTATAAATATCTCGGTGTAACACTTACTTCAAACCTGTCTTGGAATCTTCATATTGATAATGTTTGTTCATCCGCTTTCCGCAAGCTTTGTGTTCTTAAACATAAATTTAAAACTGCTCCCACTAATGTTAAGCTACTCTGCTATACTGCTCTTGTGCGGCTAAGACTGGAATATGCGTGCATTATATGGGATCCTCATACTAAGAGCTACACTGATTGTCTTGAATGTATTCAGAGAAAGGCCGTGAGGTTTATTTTTAACAAATTTTCAGCATTAGATTCACTTTCTGATTTAATACAAACAAATGGCATTCCCGTATTACAGGCACGAAGGCGAAAATTTAGATTAGTATTTATTTCCCAACTTTTGTAAAACAAACCAGCGCTAGATGCATCAACACATTTGGCACCCTTAACTAGCAGGCCCACTCGACACCCTAATGAAAACGCCCTAACCCCATATTTTGTTCGCGCAGACCTATTTCAGTTTTCTTATTTCCCGAGAACCATTAGTGAATGGAACTGCCTTATGAAAAGAAGTGGTCAAACTGTGAAATAACCTTTCTGAGCCTGTGTTATTGTTGCTTTTTTCGTTGCTGTTACTTTTGTATTTCTTGTATTTGTATCGACCACCCTGCTTGGACCATGAGTCCGCAGTATTGCATAAATAAAAAAAGGAATAAATAAAACAAGACCAGTTTAATCATTCGAGTTTATGTGCACAAAAATGAAAAACACCAGTTGCGGTCTTCGACCTGTTTCCAAATCACTGCCGCCACGAGAGGTTAAAGACCGGCGATTGAGAAACGTAACGAGAAAGAGCCGAAGCAAAATGACCAACTTTAGGAGACCGGCGCTATGGAACTGTGCGTCGTTTTTGGTGAGCCAAACTGTTCAGTCGAAACGCTAGAAGGAAATTGAAGCGGTTTCCCTGCAGCACCCACCGGCGCCTTTGTGCCTCCTCGCTTCGGGAATCTTTCATTTGCTGCCTACAGGCCCACATTCTTTACCGACCTTTCTGGTCGCCCGCGCTTCCCTCTCTCTTTTTTCTTTGATAATTTAGCCTTTTCATAACATTCCCGAAATGTCTAAGCTCTCCTTGGCAGTAGGTGCGGTACGAAGTACAAGAAAACATCAGCAGAAAGGAATCGCGTCTCTTTATTACCAGTCGACGCATAAGCAACCGTGCGTTACGCTTTGTTCATAGCTGATGTCAACGAAAAAATAAATGCAGAGCAAACAGGCACGGAAGCCCGAGAGGAAGCCACCATTGTGCAATACTCTACTTATTCAAGTCTTTCTCAATGAGTCGACCTGTCCTCGAGGGCCAAAAGAGGAAAGTAGTTTAATTTCGCTCTGGAAGTGGGTTTTTGTATTTTTTTCTTCTTATTTTTTGCACAATGTTGACTTTTTGCTTATACACAAGTTTCATACGGAAACCTACCTTTGTTCGTTTCGGCTGCGCAACCACACTTTCTCTTGTTATCAAAGTAGCATTGAGTTTCCTTGATCTTTTTATATTTATCTTTCTTTCTTTTCACATTTCACGACAGCGTCCGCTAACTGCAAGGTCTCATTATGAGCAGCCAGTTCACGAAGGATCAAGCACATTACATCTGTTGCGCCAGGCAATTTTCCTATACGCAGCCTAATGGTTTTTCAAACTTACTGGCACACAAGTGAACCTTTCAAGCTATAATATCCCAAAGTTTTCCGCTTTGTTGCTGACTGCGCTGTGAACGTGGCAGTACTTTACCACATGAAGGGTCAAGTTCTGCATTTCAACTGGTTTGACATTTATGCTACGTTTCAACTATTATGTAAAGTTTGTCTCGTCTCGTTAGCCTCGACATGTGCTATGTGTTTAAGCGGACGCGACTATGTAGAGTAATTCGTAAGATCCCACGCACAATGTTACGTTTGTAAAGACACCTGCTCGCACCAAGAGCCCAGACACTTCGCCGTCTTTCTCGTGGAGGCACATCTCTTAAGCAGTTGTGGATGATATCGTAATAAAAAATAAAGTGAAATTAAGTTGTGGTAGCGGAAAAACGCTTAGAACTCCAAAACATCAAGCTTCACGGGGCTCAAATTATCCTATCAAAACGGAGAATCCTTTACCGTATAATTTCTATGTTAAAATATTGACTCACCATCCCGTCTCTGCGAAACAATACTTGAAACACTACTTCTCAGAGATAGTCAAATTAACTCACGCCACACGTTTTCGACATAAGTTTATCACGTTACACTAACTCGTGCTAAGCGAGAATTTCTCCGTACCGACATACTTTTGGAACGTCAACTCCTCCAACGTATACTATATATAGGCAAATGCGAGACCTCGAGACGGAATAACATGCGAGTACCCTCCCTGTGAGCATTCTTTATTTTGCAGCAGTCTGCACGACACTTATAATAAGAATGAATGGACTAGAAGCCCATGCCTTCGGCTGGGTTATTTGCACTAGCAGGATTTTCGTGTTTGATTGTGATCGCTTGCGCTCACAACATTCATGAGTGTGCCGTGGAGTGAAAAGTAAATTTCGAGAAAATTGCGAAAATACCACAGAAGCGTTGCAGAACACAATAAATAGCGGATGGTGCCAACGCTTTCCCTCAGCCCATGGGATCTCCGCCCTCGGCTTCTGAGTCCCATGAGGTTCATTCCTAATGGCGAAAGGCTATAAACGGGATGCTGGGTGCCTGCACCCATATTGTGATTTATATGCTGCAGGAGCTGTTGCAATCTGCAACTTGCCGTCTAAGACCCTGCAGCTACTTTCTTCCGAGCTGTTTTGAATGCTGTCAAGAATCGCTAGCTTAATTTTGTCACCATCGTCTGAAGCTTACCGCGGACCAGAAAACGCTGTGGTTCAATTCAAGTGCGGAGAACTCAGACGTTCACAATAACTATGGTTCTATGATAAAAGCAGCCAAAACGTTGTAAACCTACAAAAACATATATTTTTTTGACTTGGAAAATCATAGTTGCTGACATGCTTCTGAAAAAATTTGAAAGCGAGTAAGCATTATGGTTACTGCGTCAGAATCTTTCCTGTATCGCTTCACCACTTTCGGGATTAGGAGAACAGATGAGCCGTTTGTGTATTAATTAAAATAAATTCAATACCATGATTCAAACAAATTTGTACGGCCATTCGATGGTGCAGTCGACATAGCACTTCCAGAAGCAGAAGCACCGTCGTACTTGTGAATTCACGTAGTGCGAAAAATGTTGAAGCGAAAGACGTAAACATACAGCAAGGTCTGAGTACTCATTCCCGTTGTTAGTAAAAGCAATGTTTTAAACCCGATTCCCTAATGAACATTAAGTAGACGTGTCGAGACAAACAAGATTCGGGCGGGAGGCGGAGTAACTCATCAGATCAAGACGAACATTGTAAAGACTACTTTAAAGGAGATGTGAATAAATTCATAGACTATAAAAATTATGGTGCAATATATATATATATATATATATATGTATATATGCACTCTTTTTTCGCCCCACATTCTCATAGAAGCTCTCGAGAACAAGTATTAGACCCAGAAGATGCGATGGTGAATAGGCGTTTCTCTACACAGGTAGGGCTTGTGTGATGAAAGCTGCCGTATATCAATGGCATGCAGAGAAGGACATGCACGCCGATTTGTGTAGGAAACTATTACACAGAAAAAAATTCAGTCAACATTTGAAGCCGATTTATAAGCTTTTATACATTAGGAAAAGGCATTTCATTCATCAAAGAAACCAGCAGTCATATAGAAGCATTACGTATTCAAGGAGTAAAGGCCGCTTACGTAAATATCTTGGAAGACATCTACACAGATTCCACTGCTTCCTTAATTCTACACAACAAAAGTAGGAAGATACCTATAAAGAAAGGGGTCAGACCACGGGATACAATCTCTTGATTGTTATTCACTGCACGCTTGGAAGAAGTATTCAGGCTATTAAACTAGGAAGGCTTAGGAGTAAAGATCGACGGCGAATATCTCAACAACCTTCTGTTTGCAGATGACATTGTTCTGTTCAGCAACATTGGAGACGAGTTACAACAAATGATTGAGGACCTTAAGAGAGAGAGCAGAAGAGTGGAGTGGAAGATTAATTCGCAGAAGACAAAGATAACGATGAAAAGCCGGGCAAGGGAACAAGATTTCAGGATTACTAGTCAACCTCTAGAGTCTTTGAATGAGTACGTTTACCTAGCTCAATTAATCACAGGGAACCGGGATCATGAGAAGGAAATTCACAGTAGAATAAAATTGAGTTGGATCGCATACGGCAGGCATTGTCAGCTCCTGACTGGAAGCTTACCATTATCATTGAACATGAAGGTGCGCAATCAGTGCATTTTGCCGGTGCTGACATACGGGACAGAAACTTGGAGACTGACAAGGAAGCATGAGAACAAGTTAAGAGCCACGCAAAGAGCGATGGAACGAAGATGAAGATTGCTAGGCATAACGTTAAGAGACAGAAAGAGAGCGGTTTGGATCAGAGAGCAAACGGGTCTAGCCGATATTCTAACTGACATTAAGAGAAAAAAAAATGGAGCTGGGCAGGTCATGCAATGCGCAGGTTAGATAACCAGTGGACTATTAGGGTTACACAATGGGCGCCAACAGAGGGGGAAGCGTAGTTGAGGACGGCAGAAGACTAGGTGGGGCAATGAAATCAGGAAATTCGCGGGCGTTAGTTGAAATTGTTTGGCGCAGGACAGGGGTAATAGGAGATCGCAGGGAGAGAAAACTTTCATCGAGGCCTTCGTCGTGCAGTGGACATAAAATGTGATGATGATGATGATGATGATGATGATGGTGATGATGATGATGATGATGATGATGCTTAAACGCCAAATTTTACGGAAACAATCCTTTAGACAAACCTTGTCATATTTTCATTGCGTGAAAATTCATTCTAACGCCGTCCTCGTTTCCTTGGTTGAAGAACTCTCCAGGAAATAAAAGTTCACCTCCTTTTTTTTCACACTGAGACACATTCTTCATTCTGTTGCCCTTCCAGTGGAAGACCTAACCCAAGCGACGACTGCGAACGCGTATCCTTAGATCACTAAGAGAGTTGTGTCGCCGGACGACGCAGCTCGAACTGCCAAGGTTTCAATTTCATTCACAACCGGGCGAATGACAGATAGCTTCTCATAAGGAACAGAACCAGCTTCCTATCACGCCATCTGCACTAGTCTCGTCTCCTCGCGAAGCCAAGCGCGAAATCAAGCGAATATAGCTGAAAGAGACCGGTGTCAAGTGTCGAGAACAAAATACGAAAGAGCCTGAGTATAACACTCGAAGCACACGAAGCTAACACGCTATGCCGCCGAGAAACCCGCATAGCTACGCGGTCGTAAATGTGCGCCGGGAGAAGACAATTGAAACGTGAGGTGGAATATTTCGCAAGACTGCACATGCTTTCTCTCTGTCTCTCTCACTCAGTCCCTTTTTTTGTATTGCTCTTTCGTGCAGTTGACAGCATCGCAGAGAGTGAATATTTGCCTTCTCTCTGGACTGCATAGAGCAGCGCTTCGTCTTTCTCGAATATCAGATCGATGTCGACTTACGGTGTCGCTGGGACCTATTTGCGTTTAGAACATCAGTCTAACCGCGTCGTGCGCCGTGCGTCCGTGTCACGTGGAGGTCGGTGGTTGCGAAACACTGGAACGTCGTGAATGTTGTAGTTGTTTTTGTATCTAGTTGATTTTGCTGATGTCCCTGCCTGAGCTGTGCCGCCACCATGCATGCGTATTTCTGCATGCGAAATTGCAATAAAGCATGCGAGTGGTGCGGAATGCATCGCTTCAATTTGAAGCTTCGGCCGGTGTCGTTGCTGTATAAGGCGGTGCGGTTTCCGCGTTCAGTTCTACCCAAAATTGGTGAAATTAGAGTTTATGGAAATTCCGGGACTTGCCTTCCAGAACTGTAGCTTTGGGGGCTTTGGCATCAACACGTGCTTACAGGGCGCAGGCTCTTCGGCGTATCATGTAACATTTGTATTTGTGATGGCGTGTTATGTAACGCTTGTATTTGCGATGAAAGCAATATACACGGTAATATTACTCTATATAACACAAAGGAGGGTTCCTGTAGTTAGTAACATTCTTAAAAACAAATGGCGCATCCTGAAGGAAACTGTGATCTAAGGCATATTTAAGCGTTTGTGGAGCATCTTTAGGAAGATGCAGTACAGTTACTTCGATAAAGTTAGCTTTCACGGAGTACGGAGAACCACACCCGCACGTCGACCGCTAAGCCAATGAACAGCCGTTCTTATTATTCAATAGATGGAGCACGGGGAGCTCGTGACGTTGACTGCCAGTTTCGGTTTCTAACTTAGGCAAGCCGCATCTATTAGGTAAACTAACAAGCGTTGTTTGATTACCTTTTCATAATATGTACTCCTTTGTTACCGCTAAGTTCGGACCCATCAGTGCTTGAGGTTCCACAAAATGATTTATGCTCCGAAACTTACACTTTTTCTAGATGTTTGCACTAAAAATGTTCACGTTCTAACGCTCAAATTATCTCGATGACACACATGAGCAAGCGAGGACTCTGACAAGCGGTCCTGTTCTTTTCTGTAGATACCATTACTCTGTTGAGCGAGTCATGCTTTATGTCCTAGTGGTGTAATGCTAATTCCCTACTGCTACAGACGAGAACATTTTTAGCAGAAATTGTTCATAAAGCGTAATCAGAGAGTGTGCCAGTCGAAGTGTCTGTAAATCAGCGGCGTTGTTCCCTTCACAATATCCAGAATCTTTCGAATAGTGCAAGCGTTATGCTGAAGTCATTGACTAAAGTATGTATTCACAAAATTCATCGGCATGGTCAAAGTAACAGCATTCGCGCCTCCATCAGAGCGGCGCAGGGAGCGCCGTGTTGTCGGTACCGTTCTCCTGCAGAGCGAGTTCGGTGAGGCTGCCAACACTTGTGGCAAACGACAAATTCGCAGTTGGCAAGACGGACGCCTGGCTACCGCGGTTCAAGTCGCCGGGAAGGAATGTCTGAGGAATGCCCACGTACTGGACCACCTCCGGCGCGTGCGCTGTCGTCAAGCCGTTGGCGGCAGGCATGGCCGCAGCTGCGCTGCCTCCGGCTGCTCGAACTGCTGCTTTTCGCAGAATCTCTCCCGGATCGGCGATCACGCCGTACCAGACGAACACCGACACCAACGAGGCTACAAGGATGAGGAAGCCGGTGCAGAGTGCAAAGGTCAGGGTCCGGTTCATGGCGGCCGCGGCTCCGGCCTCGGCTCCGGCCTCGACCTCCGAGGTGACGATGGCGGTCGCACGAATCAAGACAGTTTCACGACTGAGCATCTCAGGCTGCGGAACAACTTGTGACGAGACTCTTGTGTCAGCGACGCGCGCAGTATTTGTCGCCGTCACGGTGACGTCAACGTCACCCGCAGCAAGGTTGCCGCTGTTACTGACCTGGACATCCATTGCCCTGTTGTTGACAACGAGGAGTACAGAAAGTATGACGCTTGCGCTATATTGTCGCTGTCCCCAGTCTTCTTCTTTTCAGCCTTCTTAAGATATGGCAAATACCCACTGTGGGAGGGCTGGTATACTAGTGGACAACCTTCTGTGGCAATGAAGGGTAATGTGCGGAGACAAAGCGCGAGCAAATAAGATCACTCCTGAAAATATTCCCCCATTCCCATCCGTGTTCGTTTAACCTGTGACAGAGAAAAACGTTAACATCTCATTTACAATGGCAAAATAAGACAAAACGCACCATCGAGTGTAAAATATGGCTCGTTTTTCTCAATTTCTCTTCCTAGTTTGAGCAAATGCGAAGCCGTCGTACTTTCAAGCTACGCCGATTGAGTATTGTCTCCAAGAAACCAAACGGCATTGTCGAAACGCTGCCGCGCTACTTTGCGCAGTAAGAGACTGCGCAGGGGCTCCGTCACTGTAGTTTTCCCTTCATTGCCGCAGAGTGTTTGATAGTCTGACAGTGACGGTGACGACCTCAAAGTCACTCAGTTTTTGCGAACAGAGGTGGTAAATTTTTTCATTTCGTCCAGTGGCAATCAAAAAGCTTGAGGCTGACAAAGGAAACGCATTCTGCGTAGTCATAAATTATGACGTTGATGTATCGACGACAGAAAGCATGAAACCAACAGGCGAACACAAAGTTTTGTGCACCACTGACTCCGTTTAAGAAAGGCTTCTATCGCGCGTCATCTTACAACGGAAAATACGAAAGGCGCAATATAGTGCCGGCCAACCTAAATGTCGCAGTTACTCCGTACTGCCCTCCCGCATGTCAAGATTGCGAGAGAAAGAAAGAAATCTGCTTTTAGTTTCCAGGAAAATTTCAAACAAAAATGGAAAGGTTACTCGGATTCCGCAAATTGCAAGTAAGCAACTGACCAAACCAGGACGTATACACAGTGCCGAATTTACGTTAGTAAGTGTCCTTCCCCTTTTGCCGGCCACCTTCGCTAGCGGCATGTCCAGCATCAGGGTTGGCTGCAATATTCTTTTACGAACAATACTATCGTGAGAAGTCTTTTTCTGAATACAAGCCCATAAGAGTAAGAGCGACATGTATGCAAAATGAAATGTGGGCCCATATTGACAAGAAACATCTTACGTTAAAATTGTTGGTAAGAAAAGCGCTCAAGAAGCGCTTACGTACGAGCGATAAGCTTTGTGAATGCGGCCCCTATATTCCATGAGGCAGCGAAGAAGTCCAAGAATAAAAATAATAATAATTTGAGAGAAAAACATGGCTAGTAAAGAACTAAAAATCCCAATAACATTTCCAACACAAATGTCACTCCAAGGCCTCCGCTTCCAGCTGTAAGCACAGATGGCGATAACATTTCTTCTTTAAATCTTTTGGACAATTATTTCACGCTCCAGGAAAGTTTGTTTGCACCTCTGCAGAAATGATGAGCGAAGAAGGACGTGATGTGATTTTTCCGTGCTTCGGTCATACTGCAGTACGGGCACAGCGACATTTAGACTTCGAAAAGCACGAAAAAAAATCATTCTTTAAGAGTAGTCGACCCTTAGCGGGCTCCTATGCAGAACGTGGTAAGCGTTTCGCTGTGTTTATTCCACTACGGCTCTGAAGTTCGCCAAGCGTGGTGTTATTTACAGCAATACGACTGCACTGCACGCACTGTACTCCCGTGCTGTCTCACAAAGGCGCTGGCAAAAGGTCCTCCTCACGCGCGGTCAGTCCTTCTGTAGAGGCCCCCGCGCTGCTCAAGGCGTCCGCTCTGGTCGCGGGAGCGCGGCCACCGACAAGGATAGGAGGAGTCACACGAAGCGGGGAAGTGGAGCTCGAGGTTTGAACTACGCCGACAAGAACCTTCGGCAGCTTCTCGGGGTCACGAGTGGTGCGCATGAACAGACTGCTAGGCCGTGCCACGTAGCGGTACCTACCAATAGTTGAAGAAAAAAAAACACCGTAATGGTTGAAAAAGTGGGTACGTATTATATTCACAAAACTTCCGCTACAAAAGCAGGATTCTGAATTGACTGGTGCTCGGTTGTCCGCCCCATTTATGATATAAAATCAAAATCGAATCGCTATACGATATCGTGCGTACAGAAGCCAGGATCGGCACGATAACAACGAAATCGTCGAGGCGATAGCGAATCACGGAGGGCGTTTGCTTAAGCGAGTTTTCACAGTACACGCTCAGGGCCCATTTTAACAAACACTTCATTCGCTATCGAAGGGCTCGTGAGAACAAGTGCGGGCCAATCGGGATAGAATATCTAGTATCAAAACCACCCAGAGAACGTCAAAGATGACAAACAGCTCTTAATGAAGGAAAGCTTTGCAGATTAGACCCATTGTCACAGAACTTCTCTTCAGTGCCGTTTTTAATTTGCTGCTGTCGGAGAAATTGCCTGTATATCATGAGTGGCAGCCGTCAGAACGCTTGCCTGAGAAGAAATGATCTCAGGTAAGACAATCTTACCGAATATGGCCTCCTAGTGCGCACAATGTAGTGATTCGATTGCAACTATTTCGTTTTTTGAGCTTCGTTAGTTGTCCATAAACAGCACACCACCTAATTTATCACCAAAATCGACTGGTGGTTAGTAGTACATGATGAGAAACGTATACAATAACGCGAAAGCAATCGCTACAAAGCAACGGGTACCTTAGTGGCACAGCTCTGAATACTGCGGAAGGAAAGACGTAGCTGTAGGCTTATTCAGGCGCGCTCGCTTATAAAATTTGCAGAAATATCCCTTACCCTAATGCGTATGCGATAAGTGAACAACGTCTGTCATAAGGTAGCCCTGAAAAGGAAACATAACGCAGTAATGATTGGTCCCTGTTTTAGCGAACTTGACAGTTTGGCCAACGCCTGGTCTTGTTTGAAAGGTAATCACATGAAGTTCTTGTATATGAAAGCATGGATGATTTCACTGGTTACGTTGCTTTACCAGATAGTACAGGCCAAAGAGCATACCTTCGTGGACCGGCACATTAACGAACGCTTAGGACGCCCCTTCAGTCAGCAATACATTTGTCCTCTCGACTGATCAACGCGCGCTACATGACAGTAGAAAACGCGCACCCACAGGGAGCGCTGAAAATTATCCACACATGAGTTTCAGGACATGAAACTTACACGAGACGCCTCGTGAAATTCTGTGTTCCTACTGAGCGTGTTCAGCGTTTTCAGAGCAGCTTATACCATAGAAGGATCGACATTTGAGTGAGTTGGTATAGGTTGAACATCTCTACGCTGTCCTGATCAGCGCTGTCCTGTGTGTTTCTGCCTTCTGCATTCGTCGTCTTGCGCCACCCCTTTAAGATGTTCAGCTTATACCAGCAGAAATACCAGCTCTGATCACTTCCTTCCTATCTACGACATCTTTTCGCCTCTTCTCCCACTTGCCCCACACTGCTGACCGATGTTAAGATGTCAGCCGTGTGTTGGACAGTTATGGTGTGATTAGCAGGCTTTCCTCCTCTCTGTCAATTAAGCTCTCTCTCTCTCTCCCTTTCTCTCTCCGGAGAGTTTGTATGACTGCACCATATAGCTGCATAGCGAAAAAAAAACAAAACAAGGAGACGAGCAGCGGAAAGGACAGATCGCGCTTCACGTTATTCGGTCTGTCTTGTGAGGCAGGGGCACAGGTAAGGGTAGACGTGGAAATTGAGCATTCGAGCGCATGCGGAAGGAACGGTAGCTTCAGGAAACATGCACTAACGGTACTGTTTTGCGTACCAGACGGCGCCGGTGATTGCGAAGAGCACGATCACGATTAAGGCGTTGGCGGCGACACAGCAGAGCGTGAAGCGTTTAGCCACGACCACCTCCGCGACGTCGTGCTGGGTGTGGTCGCGATTGGTGCCTTTACCCTGCATGTGGTCCGGAACTGGCTGACTAGCATGGCCGCCGATTACCACACGGGCGCTTGCAAAGCCTCTATCACCAAGGCTAAATTCTAGGTTCGAAGACACCTGACGCATGATGATGATGATGATGAAAGCCATAATGTCGCTGGCACATAACCGCTCAGGAGGACTGGGAATGAAACGGGTGATTTTAGAGATGTGTTAAGGGACTAAATCCAGAAATCAATCATTTTGACGAATAAGTTAAAGCAAGTAAAATACAAGACGATTAAGTAAGCAGTTATTAAAATCGAATACAGACATGTAAAGAAAACACCCGATATTTCCTCTTCTTCCGAGCCCTTTGTAGTCATGGCTCTTGCCCACACCTATAAAACCTGTTTCTGCATGTTGTTCCAACTAGGTTCCAGCTATAGGTGGAAAATATTTGCAGATACCTTCCACTGGCCTAAAGGAAATGGTGTTAGTATACAGGATTATTATTATTTTTAAACATCCATAGCAATAAATATATAGAACTGTGCTTCAGTGAAATAACCAAAGTTCTCCGGAACAGTGTTCCACATATGCATGTACCTATATTATATGGAACATTGTTTCACACACCTTTAACTCGAATCACGTTTGCGAAATGAGGTACCTATTATCTTGGAAATTCCCTTGCCACACCTCTACGTAGAAACGTGTTTAAGTCTGGGAGTATGAACCGCATATTTAAACATGGTTCCAGGTAGAGTTGTGGGAGACAATGTTACGGATATTTTGTGGGCAATGCTATTTCAGATAACAGTGGCTATTTCACTGGAACATACTCCATCATATTTATGGTTTCGTGTCTTTCCTTCAAAGATCTTCCAATGTTGTCCAGTGGCTGTCGTTTTGTTCTGTTGAGCGTCAGTTCGGGGGCAAAAGAATGGGGCATAGCTGTTTCAGCGCTAACCAGCACCTAACTTTTGCTAAACAAAATATGACATGCCACCAAATAAAGAAACGGTAAGAGAAAGGGTTACCGCTCGCGCCACCGGCTATCTTCTAGTAATTACGCAATTAATATTTGTAAAGTCAGTCGATTTGCTCTCTTGGAGATTGCCGAAAGCACACAGCAAGACGTCGGGGAGGGCGCCAACGATTCGAAAAAGTTACATATGCAAAAAAAAAAATAGCACAGGAATCCTTTACACTCGCTGTACCTTACCGTATTCAATTGAGAGATGATGCAGGCCATAAACTAAAAACAAAGCATTACGTTCGCTATAAAAAGTGGCGCAATTCAAACTGCGTGTAGGTAGGTTATCACAGTGAGCACCATGTGTGTTACCTATGGTGTTAAGAAGATGAGCGGAACGAGAACAGGATAAAAGCGGGAGCCAACGTTTCGACAAATGGATTTGTCTTTTTCAACGCGTCGGATGCTGTCCTCAGCACAGTATATATGCGTCGGGTTTTTGAAGGGGAGAGAAGTAAGCGTATAGTGTTAAGAAAGCTTAACAAAGGCGAGGTCGTAGCCAAAAGAAATGGTTGCAGACTTGCACACATCAATGCTGCTCGGGGCAACGTGAATGCATTATTGCTTCTCCCGCAGTTTTCAACGGAAATTATGTGTATACAAACAACAGGCGACATGAGTATTGAAATAAAATAAAAGGTATCGCTGACCATTGATGCAAGTTTCGCTACATAGTACTAACAAGGCCATTCGACGATATGCAAACTTTGCATTTATGATCAAGAACTAACTGGCCTATACTGGAAACCGTTTACTGTGAATCTCTAAAACCTTCCAGAATGCTAAGTTAGTTTACATGCCGTTCGTTTACATCTTTATCGGGAAGCTCTTTATTTTTCTCTTGATCAACGTTTAGTTGCTACACATCTACAAGTACGTGAAAGACAGGAGGTCTGCGTACCACCTATGACGCTTTGTTAGTGCGACGGAAGTTCCTGAAGGATGCTTCTTTATCCTATTAATTTGCAAACTTCTCGTATCATTTCTTAGTTGCAACTACGCCACCAAAGAATTACTTTTGTTTTCGAACACGTTCGTCGCACTTGCTTAGACACGTCCCTTGGTACGTCTAAGCGTGCGCGAACGAAAGAAACAAACCTTTGGCGCACGTAATGGCGGTAGCAAGAGTGTCTACTCCGCAATTTCCACACCCGAAGATTGCCGAGAAAATCGAGTGGCAGCAAATCTTTCCTCGCTCGATACACGCACGCGCTTCTCTATATGGCGTCCTTCGAGGATTCTCATTCGGAGACCATGATTTGAGGAGGGCGCGGTGAGGTCAGCCGCGCTTCTTATTCGCTCAGTCTCTTGCGTACAGTTTTGGTGCATTGTATTCCTTCCTTCCTTTCTTTCTCTCATTCTTTTTTGTCATCCCTCTACAGAATGAGCCACCAAGGAAATGACAATTGGAAAGGAAGGATGCGAAACAAAATGAGAGAAAGAGTCAAGGGTATAAGTAAGTGAAGAAGGACGGCGGCTGCAGCAAAGCGAGGCCGTTCATCGACCCGCCCAATTGGCTCCGTGCTTGCCATTCCAGTGAACGCGGTCGGCGCAGCTTCTGTGCCCGAAGCTTTCATCTTTACTCCTCGCTCACCTTCCGCACCCTCTTCCCTCTATGCGATGCTTGACTCGTCTGACGAGCCCGTGTTCGATCAGCGAACCCCGATCCGCCCTTCGGTAAGGCCATCGGCGAACCCCGATTCCCCAGGCATGGCTTTCTACGGAGGAGCGAATACGTTATAATCACGTCAGAAGAGCGTCATGACGGAGGAAAGAAAGATTAAACAAGCAAAACTGCATGCAGACGCATGACTGGCTTTCAAACACGGCATAGTCCTGGCTAAGGCACGGGTGTCAAGCTTAGCTAGCCTTCCACATTGTAAATATATTTACACCTTCAATACTCGTGTAAATTCGCTATAACTCGACCCTTATACCCGTAAATGGTGTAAAAGTGTTAGTTATTGAGAGAAAGCACGCTTAAAGGTTAATATCAGTTTACAGTGCTACGGGAGAACATAGAAATGCAATGGGGCTGTTTGCCTAGCAGCACTTGACCTATCTTTGCAGCGGTAGGCCTAAACATGTCAGTCGGAGCTACGGGGAAGCGCCCAAGCAAGCGTTTATTCTACTTCTTCTACTTGTCGTCGTCTTCTACTTTCACCAGTGCCGTAGATGCCTTCAGTACTATCACTACCCAGCGAGAAAGGACACATCCCGGCGACCTAGGGGCAGGAGAACACAAGGGTCGTGACAATGCTTGAGCCGGGAGACATGGACAATTTCCTGGTCGCAACGACGTTGATCTAAAGACGCTTGCGTAGGCTCGATGAGGTAGTACTACGGATGTTTATTGCAGTGCCCGACAGGGACCGGGGTACTTGGAGAGCAGCTTGTTTGAAAGGGCCGGAAGGGTAGACGAGACCAATAACCAGACCAGCGAGACGGGATCATAGCATGCAGCTGCAGACAAGTTATGCATAATGGCGTTGCTTTTGGCGCCACTGGTCCTGGTATGTGAACGAACGAGCTAGACGGCGAGATTCTTTGGTGTCTTTGGCGGCTCGGGAAACAGTCATTGACTACGAAGCACCCGGTGGGTAGGTTAGAATTGTGTTCATAGTGCATGAAGGTTCGGGTCCATAAAGGAGAAAGAAAGGTGAGAAGTGGTGCTTTGTGTGGCAGTATTGTAAGCGCATGTGACGAAATGCAGAACTGCATGCAAATTAGAGTGGCCAAATGAAAAATACATGGCTAACATGCCGCCAAGGGTCCGATTAAAACGCTCTGTCATCTCAGTAGCTTGGGGATGATGTGCCGTGGTAGCGCAGTGAATGATGCGGCACTCCTTTAGCAACACTGTAATGACGTCGAAGAGAAAAACACGGCCGCGGTCGCTAAGTAATTCCCGAGGCGCTTCATGCCGTAATACCAGGTTTTGAAGGATAAAACTGGCAAGCCTTTTGCTGAAGCAGATGACAGGGCTGAAGTTTCAGCGTACTGCACGATGTGGCCGATAGCAACAATAATCGAGCGGTTGCCCCCTGAAGTGCTGGGAAGCTGACCGTTTAGGTCAATGCCGACGCGGTCGAACGCTCTAGCGGGGCATGGCAACGGTTGAAAGGGGCTTGCGGCATGTTGAAGTGGCGTCTTGCGTCCTTATGGGGCATGACTAGGTATAAATGCTAACTAAACGGAACATACAGCGCCAGTAGTACCAAAGCTGGAGACGACAGTATGTCTTTAATGCAACAGTGCGACCGCATTGTGGGCCATCGTGGAAAGTGGCGCAGATGTCGGAGCGTAGGTGTCGGGGGATAACAATCAACCACTTGCGGCAGCTGGAGTTGTAGTTGGGACGGTAAAGCAGGTTAGCTCAACTAAACAAGTACGTGGCCTGGCGACGGAGCGTCCGGGATATTACAGCTGGCGAGCGGATCAACTGTAAACCTAGAAGCTGAGAGAATCATGGGTCCTTGCGCTGCTCCGATGGCACGTCGGACCTTAGGAATCCGTCCTTTCTTTTTTTTAACGAGCACATCCGGCGTTCAGTGGGCAAAATACGATACAGACGCTAGCGCAACGGTGCTTGTTGACCGGCGTCGATAAAGTAAATGGCTGCTCACGCTCGGCCCAAGGACGGTTGGTCAATATCGAATGAGGCGCGAAAATGCTGGAGCAGTTATAGGGTAATTGTAGAAGATAGGGCAATTGGTCGTGCACCATTTCAATAATTTCACAAAAGTCCATTATTGTTTGACTGTTCTCCTTTTGATTAACTTGAAACATAATAAATGGAATCTGCTGGTAAACAAAAGTAAGTTTTCGCTATTTTCCTTCCATTATTCAATACTTCTTCTCCTTGTCGTCACACTAGGTGCGTAAAGCTGGCTAGAAATAGCTTCCGACAAAAGGTACATGTTCTTGTACGCACAGGTACCTCGTGGCGCAAAATAACACTCAACGCTATTTCCCAGCTCTGCCAGGTTAAGTGAAGCAGTGCGAACAACAAGACGAAGCATGTAGTACTAAGCGCCTCAAGCTATTTCATTGTCGTTGCGTAACATGACAAACACGTCTCGTTTCGACGGAGTTTTGTAGCGTCGAGATGCTTCATAAAATGCTTGAGCAACTCATGGCTTGTAGTGTAGTGTATATGTGCCCAAGCTCGCCACAAGAAGCATCTAATAGTTCCTGATGTTCTCCGGTTGGGTGCCAGATTGGTGCAATGGTTTTGCAGCTGTCTCTTTCGTCTCTGCACACAACTTTTCCCGTTGAGAATGGCACCATATCGTCCCCGCGCTCTATACCGCGGTCTTGCGAAATCCCGGGTTGGCAACTCACGTAACGATTCTCGTTTCGAGTTCACCGCCTCGCTCACCTGACACCTAAACGAAGCCATTGCTACTCTCGCACACGCTACAAACTTGGCCGACAGTCCCATTTACTCACTCGGACGAAGCTCGGTGATTGATGGCGCTCGCACTACGATACCGCTTCTCGACGCCCAGGCGACGAAACTGTCGCCAATGCTCGTACTGTATGAGATAGATTTTTATTTATATTTTTAATTCTTTTTGCTGGTCACCGTGTCGTCGGCAAATGCGATCTCCTCAAGCATCGACGCCCTAGCGAGCCGAAAGAAAAAGAAACAAAAGCAAAAAAGGCGATGTTCGGAAGTACATAAACTAACAAATAGTCTGAACGTAGTGTAAATCTATTGGTCGTTATTTTTTTTTTTCAGGCGAGAAAAACCCACTGCTGTCTCTTCGGCACATGAACACAACCATTTCCGATCTCCCGAAAAAGCCGAGGCAGACTCTACAGCAATGGAAGAACAAGACCACGAAATACGAAAGCAGTAAAAGGCAGTTCATATAAGGGAAAACCGTCCCGACCAAACAACGTCCTAGAAATCCGAAGACGAAACAGAGGAGAACCAACGTGCAAAAAAACTCCGTCTCTGCCCAGCTCACAGTTAGTGGTGGAAAGAAGCGAGCTAGCTCTCTCACGTCCTAGAAAATGTCTTCGCTAAACCAAATTACTGCTCGAGAATTCCACTGAGTGCAATCGGAAACATTCCCAGAAACTTATCTCTGCGCCACTGACTCCACAGCAGCAGCTGCAGCGACTGCTTCAACAGTTTGGAACGACGCGCTCATTAATGCTGCAATCGGGGCTCATTCCTGGGACAGTCTCATATGCTTTAGTTTTGCGAGTTTTACAAGTGCACTTGCAATCGGCAGCTGTCCTCGAATGTGCCGTGTTGTGAGGAGTACGCGTTAAACTACCTCCCCAGCTCATCCGTTTGTCAGTAAACTTACCAATGTGAAGCTTATTTTATGTGTCTTGGGGGGCGGGAGGGGAGGTAGCAAGGAAGAATACTTCTTCTCAAGACATTTCTCTTTCTTGTGAAGCAAGTTTTTTGTCTTTTTCTTTTCTTTTTTTCATCCGGCTTTGCAGTTAGTTCCGCTCTTTTCAAAACACGTGTGGAACGTCTTGTGAGAACAGTACCCAAATTTCTTTCAATATCCTGTAAGCATTGGTGTTTTTTTTTTGTGCAAGAACAAAACGATGATAATTATTGCTCTTGCAAATGGTTACGTATGCTGAACACCACGAATAATCGCTCCCTGCTGCGTTGCACTATAAGCAGGCTAAAAACAGATGCTGGAAGTTTTAGATGGTGGATAACAATTGAAAGATTTTCAATGCGCTCGTGTCGCGAAAGAAAATTTATTATAGCAAAAAGGAAAAAAGAACGAAGGTCAAACTTTCCCAGTTATTCTACTACGTCAGAACCACGGCGCAGCCTACGTCACCATGAAGCCACAGTTATCGCTGCGTTTTCGCGCCTAGAGACATCTTTCGTGCAACATAAGTATGGGAACATGCATACCTGTCTGAGAACTCAATTGTATGAGTGAAAAGCAAGCGGTGAGAAATTGCCAAACATTACACTGTTGGCTTTCCCATCTTATTTATCTGTCTCGCTGTACATACTTACGAGCTTGTTCTATGCATTAAATAAAAAAAGCTAGCGCCGCAAGAATTTGTAGCGACTAGCAACTCAATTTTTATTTATTTTCGAACAAACGATAACACTTTTTTTACCCGCGAATTGCAGCTAACATAACAAATATGATGTTATATATGTTATATATATATTGTTATATGAAAACGTCTATAATAAATATTATAGACGTTTTCATCGGGGAGAGCTAACGCTTTCTCTCTAGGCTGTGGAGTGGCAGTACAAAGGCACGCACTTCAGCGTCTGCAGTGATTTTGGCGGGAGTTCACGTGCGTTTACCACAACGGACCAATGCCTCCTTTAGTAAAGGAGGCATTGAAGCGACAAAAGGCATTATTTCGACTGCCAGCGCGTTCCCGTTGAAAATGTCTATACAAAAACTCAGGACGTCCAGGAAAGCTAATAAATTATGAGGTTTTACGTGCCAAAACCACTTTCTGATTATGAGGCACGCCGTAGTGGAGGACTCCGGAAATTTTGACCACCTGGGGTTCTTTAACGTGCGTCTAAACCTAAGTACACGGGTGTTTTCGCATTTCGCCGCCATCGAAATGCGGCCGCCATGGCCGGGATTCGATCCCGCGAACTCGTGCTCAGCAGCCCAACACCATAGCCACTGAGTAACCACGGCGGGTTAACGTCCAGGAAAGCTAGTGTAGCATTTAGAATACTCGACTTGACATTGTGCATCATATGTTGCATACACAATCTTTCGTTCATTTACAGTGGGAACTATAGTTCAAATTCGAGAACTGCACTTAAGCCGAATCATCGAATAATGATCTAAAAAAAAAGAAGGGGCTTTCTCTATAATTTCCTTTTAAGTAACCTTAAGGCAATCTAAGATTAAAATGGCGTTCTGAATTCTTTTGGGTTCAAATAGAACAAACAGAAATTTAAAAAAAAGGATGTCATTGATTGCCATTCAAATCTGAAGACCGCGTGGAGAAAGTGTTCCGGGTTACATTCGGCAAATCAAAATGAACGGCTAAAATTAATCTATCGTCTGGTTTTATGCGAGAGATCACGTAAAAGGCAGCCATTCTTCTATACATGGTTTCTCTCGTTTGCGCTGTCATTTGCGCACACAAATTTCTTCGTGCGAGAATTTTATGAAGTGAAGGCGGCTACAGATCATTTTCGTTGTTTAGTTCGTGTTCGTAGGTGCAAATTAGTTGCACGACTCACAATATCTTTTTTTTTCATCGTTTGCAATATCGATGTGTCATTACATAACGGTTCTTCTTCTAAAATGCTATCCTTGCTGCACACCTATTTCGGCCACCATATCCTAGGTAGGATGTTTCGCGTTATTCTGTCACCTTTCACAAAAGATGATACAATAACGCAACAAATCTTTCTATGCACAGAGGAAGACTGCGTTGGCCCTTGGCGTGGATTTACATTCTTGCAAAAAAGTCGTGCTGACCGAACCATATTTAAGAAGGGCGTTTAGCCGACTTCTTTCTTTCTTTCTTTCTTTCTTTCTTTCTTTCTTTCTTTCTTTCTTTCTTTCTTTCTTTCTTTCTTTCTTTCTTTCTTTCTTTCTTTCTTTCTTTTTTTCTTTCTTTCTTTCTTTCTTTCTTTCTTTCTTTCCTTCTTTCTTTCTTTCTTTCTTTCTTTCTTTCTTTCTTTCTTTCCAACATATTCGTGAAAAGAAAGGGTCCCTGGTTTCCATTACTCATCGGCCACTAATGCAAAAGCACGACCGCTTAAGAAAGGTATACAGAGCCCTGTGCAGCTCTCAGTATCGAACGATATGAAAGAAAAGAAAAAACAAACAAGCAAAATGAACGGCTTTAAGAAATCTGCGTAACTTATTTAATCAAGCCGCACGCGTGTCCCGCCATTTCCGGAACTCTCATTTGTAGATGTGTTAAATCAGCGAGCCCGCATTTGCAAACGTTTCATGATGTCATACACGAAAAAAGCACGAGAGCGATAAACCTCTCATGAAATGTCTTTTCAACTACTGTGAATTTCAGTGAAGAGCTATCGTAATTTATCATATTAGCAATTCAAAGCTTCTCTTATTCGATTGTGAGAGCCGTGCTCGTGCTCCCATTTAGCGACCGCCAAAGTGGTTTAAGTTAACCATGGGCTGTAACGTAAAGCTGTTCCAAACTTTTCTATACCAATTCAGCAATCAGTCCTCCACGATTGGTAAAAAAAATGTCGAGCCGCCACCCACTGCGCCTGTCTGTCACGCAACGGGACGAAAAAAAAACCGTGAGAATGCGCCATCTGATATGATATGTGCACACGGATTATGCATGATTAGACCGAAAGAAAGAAAAATAATAATTTCGGATTACGCTTCTTTTTCGGCATTGCCGATAAAGGTGTCGTTTGACCAACTGCTGTTCGTCAAACGTTTTTAGGCTATGCCCACTTTACGTGTCTGTCACGCGGCGTCACAAAACCACCAAAGGTCAACACGTCAAAGTGACGCGGGGAGTTTTGGTGGATGCGCAAAGAGCCTCGCAACTCGAACGCATTTCCCTGAGAGCCACGGGTCGGTACATCCTGCAGAAACTCGGCTTCAATAAAGACTCCCAACACGGTCGGAAACAGGCCATCCCACCCGACATAAGCGACACGCTGATCGTCGCTCCTACCTTTCGAAACTTGGTCCCCGAACATAGTGAGGACCGACGCCAAGCCCGTGCCAAGGCACTGCTACGCTCCTTGGGTGGAAAGAGGACTACGCGTTTCGTAGACGCGACAGAATACACACAAGAACACCAGTCGTAGAAGTTAACTCCCGGCTTACGCACGCATGTAGTGTCAGCACGGAGTACCCTGAAACAGCGGAAGAGGTTGCGCTTGCGCTTACCGACCCCCTTTTGCGAGGTAGTTCTTAGCGACTCACAATGCGCACTTAGTGACTACGCGCGGGGGCGCATTTCCTCAGAAACTCTCGAGATCATAAGGAAAGCTGGTCGACAGCCCTTCGATAGCACCCCGATCGTGTAGTTCCCAGCGCACGTCGCCACCTACACCGACGGGGGCCCCTCTAACTTGAAAGGTTAGAGGGGCCCCCATCACTCTGCGCGAGAAGTGACCCGCCGCGCAGAGTCTGAGACCCCCTCTTCGAGTTCGGACCTCCTGATGCGAAACACGCGAGAATGCTATAGTCAGATTGAACATCACCAAGCACTACCACTTAGGATGCGGATATCGCCCCCACCTCACCTAATATTGAAACGTCGCCAGGCAGTCGTCTGGCGTCAACTACAGACACACGCCCTCACCAGTCCGGTGCAATCGCGGCACATTTTCCCCACGCAATACGCGAGTGCTCTTTGCAAGTTATGCATGCAGCTAGAGCGACGATCTCGCACATGTTGTGTGAGTGTCCTGTTATAGCAGCTAAAATGGCAGTAGCTCCGGAACCTCTTGCGTCGAAGTGGGCCGCCACTCTGCGCAGCTCCAACCTCAACACACAAAGAGTGGGCAGTCCAGCGGGTACGAGAGACGGCGACGAGGCAAGGCCTCGAAACCCTCTCATGGGATACTTGAGCCCGGATTGCTAAACTTGGCCAGATTTTCGATAATGTTGTTTCCATCCATCAAAGTGAGGTGTACGCGTTAAAGACGCGTTAATGTGCCGAACAAACCGAAAGTTTTTCTGAATAGCCGGAGACTGCCCCGTTCCAACGGGAATACAAGATGGCTCCCCGCCGGTCGCTGTGGCACTGGCTACTCGGAGCTGTCGGGGAGCATGAATTTATTTGCGTATAATAAAAGATATTGCGTGGGAGTATGCGGTTATCGAAACCTTTCAGTACGCACGACATCACTCTGCCAACCCTATTTTGCTGAGGATCCGTTTTAACGGCAGTTTTAACCTTCCTTTGCGCGCCGCCGTAATTTTCGACCAGTCACCGCAAGCTAAGTAAGGGGAAGTGCACCAATCGTAGATGGCGGCACCTTGCACCCTCTTCATTCGGCTATCTACTTTCATTACGCTGGCTCGACTCCATCGAAATTATCTCCAACCAATTAGATAAGAAAGACTTCTCAATGCAGGCAATGCTATTCGCTTTGAGAGCAAAAGAAAATGAGATCCTATAAACGGGAAGAGCGTTTGATCGAGCTTTTCAAACGACGCTGCAGGTTTCCGCCCGATGCTTGCGTCAGTGGTTACGCAAATTTGACATTGGGAAATTCGAATAAAAAGACAAATTGGAACAGTTGTACGTTATAGGGCCCCTTCCTATATTTAAAAAAAAACAAGAAATGATCATTAGAAATTACTTCCGAATGAGGCATCCCCCTTTTCATAAAATATATAAAGTAAAACCACAAAAAAAGAAAGCGCCACTGCATAAAATTTGAAAGATTACAATTGTAGAACTACGTAACTTCAAATGAAGACGAACATCCTAGTCTGCTTAACTGCTCGTAAGACAGCGCCTTGGTCGAGGAGGGAAGAAGAAGACGACGAGTCTGCTGCTAGCCTGTCTGAGTAGCTCTGCCTACATTTATCGTTATTTTCGTTATTTTCTACTAGTGTTACTGGTCAGAACGGTTCAAGACGTCGGTCGACTCGAAAAGGTACCTGCCGTATCGGAGACCGACGGGTGCTGCGCCACCCGCCGCCTCACAAGGTGCTAGAAGGAACCAAGCTGGCACCGACGAGCACCCCGCCATGACCTCCCAAGGGCTGACACCGGGTCAGAAACGCCAGCTGGTTTGTACAAGCCAGCCTGACAGCAAACGACAAGACACTGGTGAATCTGACGACGAGTCAACTATCATCGAGGGCGACAACGTGGCAAACCCTTCAGACCTGGACATGGATGAGGGTGGTTTCCGAATTGTGCGCCATCGTAAAGACAGGGCGGAGGGCATTCCAGTGTTAATCACTGCAACATCCGAAAGAGCTGATCTAAGGCAAGTAAACCCTATTGCCCTGTATTCTGAGCTTGAAACGATCCTCGGTGGAGCACCAGTGAAGAGCCACTTCACAGCACAGGGAGCATTGCTATTAGACGTAGAGACAGAAGGACAAGCCAGCGTCCTTCTAGAGACCAAGAATATCGGCGGCATAGACATATCTGCCCGTGTCCCGCACAGTTATATGAAAAACACGTGCATTGTTAGAGGAGTCCCTAAATGGTACTCGGATGAAGAGCTGCTCACCTACCTGAGGCCTCAGGGAGTATTCCATGCAAGAAGAATCACCCGTCGGGTCCAAACCTCGTCATCTGAATGGGAGTCAAGGCGCACTAACTCGGTGATTCTCACATTTGCTCCAAATTCTGAACGTCCGGAGAAGATCAACCTTGGTTTTACCAGACACGAGCTTATCGACTACGTGGAGACACCACCACGCTGTTTTAAGTGTCAGCGCTTCGGACATATCGCTAAGTACTGTCGTGGAGAACAGAGGTGCAAGCGCTGTGGGGGACCTCATGACTTTAAGACTTGTGCAACTAAAGACAACTTTGTGTGTGCAAATTGCGGCGGTGACCATCCTGCTAGCTACGGTCGATGTCCTGCGCGGACAGCTGCTCAGCAGAGAAATAAGTTGTTTGTTCTGGGTCCAAAGAGTGCAAGCGCACCATCGAACACGAAGAAGACGCCCAGAGCGCCACAACTAACTGGTTTGGAAACAGAGTACGCATCTCATTTCCCGCGTCTCACACCGATAAACGAAGTTATTGAGCCAACGCAAACGGTCACAGCGGCTGAGAAACCTGTTCGAAAAGAGTCCGAAAAACGCACCTATGCGGCCGCAGTAAACCGACCTCAAGTACCACTTGGCAACAGTCAGCAGGAGAACTGCCAGCATGTGCTACGCGCCTTGTTCACGGCACTACGTTCCCATGTCGCGAAGATGCCTGCTAGTTCAACGAAGGATATGTTGGAAGCAGTGCTGGCTCTTGAGTCAGTAATACTCTGCTCTACTTCCCCGTACCCTCAGTAACATAATGGCAGCTTCTCGCCCACTTGGTCCATTCCGTCGTCCAAAAGTGCCCTTAATAATGCAATGGAACTGCGCCGGCATTCTACAGCGTCTTTCTGAACTCAGCCTTTTCCTTCGAGACATACCTATACCAATTCTAGCCCTCTCGGAGGCCGGTCTCCCAAATGGAAGGACGATCCCAGGGTACAACAGACATGGCAATCCGAGTATACCATCATTTGCAAACGGAAGTGCGATGATATACATCAGGCGAGAAATGCCTCACGTCACCTTACCAGTGCAAGACCTTTGTTCTACCTTCTTGGAAGTCGCCGCTGTGCAAGTGTGCCTAGGAAAACGAAAACTCAGTGTGGTGTCGGTGTATATAAGTCCGCGCAGGAAGGTCTCCATGGAGGCGATCATAAAGGACCTTTGCATTCGGTGCCCCTCTCCTATAATAATATGTGGCGACTTTAACGCACATCATTCGCTTTGGGGAGATAAGACTGCAGATTACCGAGGCAAGGAACTTGTCGCAGCCACGGATGCTGCTGACTTATGTATCGCGAACGATGGCAAACCAACTTTCTTCAGACCACCAGATTCATGGAGTGCCATAGACCTCGTGATCCATTCTGCAGACCTTGTCGTATCGTCAACAACGGCCCCAGACAGGATGGGCAGTGACCACTTTCCGATCTTCACCACCATCACCGGATTTCACACTGCTGGGCGGCAATTCTGTGCTGTGACCCGCTGGGACACATACAGAGAAGCGTTGGATGAATCCCCAGGTGAGCTGTTCGCAGATATGCTGCGGAGCAAAAGAGTGGCTACCTCAATGTTGAAAGTGCCAGACCATTTCCCTACTCCTGATTTGAAACTGAAGAACCTCTGCGCAGCGCGTAGGAGAGCGGAACGAAAACTAATGAGAAAAACGGGAAATCCATCTGCGAAAACTGAATACAACAGGATAAACGCTGTCATCCGTCGTCACACAAAAAAGATTAAGACGAGTTCAATGGGCTGCTTTCTGTGAGAGTTTATCGGCATTTACTCCCATGACAAGAATATGGGGAGTAATGAATAGCCTATCTGGAAAGATTCGCCTACACAGGCCATTTGAAGCACTTGCTTTAAAGCACGGAAAAGATTTGCAAACCCTTGCAGAAGATTTTGCAGACGTATACACATCTGGCAGATCAGCAGGAGTATCGAACCCTCTATTGTCTGCAGCATTCCATACCATGGATACGCCGTTCACCTTTCGTGAGTTGGATTTGGCGCTTAGCAAATTAAGAAGACGCTGTGCTGTGGGTCCCGATTCGATCAGCAATCAGATGCTTCCAAATCTGCCATATGAACGAAAACGAGCCCTTCTGGACATATTTAACCACGTCTGGAGTACAGGAGAGATCCCAGAAGCGTGGAAGACAGCATGGGTGGTGCCAGTGCTCAAGTCCGGAAAGGATCCTGCAAACCTCACCTCATATCGGCCAGTATCGCTCACATCATGCGTATCAAAGTTGATGGAAAGACTAATATCTACGAGGTTAACATGGTATCTTGAGCAAGGAAATAGACTGCCATCATGTATGACCGGATTTCGTCCACGGTTGAGTGCCCAGGACAGTGTCTTGGATCTACTAAGCCATATCGAGCACCATCGCGTAGACGGCCTTTCCACACTCGCCATATTTATGGACGTTGCCAAGGCATACGACTGTGTGCTTCACACAGGCATCATCAACGGACTCCGAGCCGTGGGCGTCTCTGGAAATGCTCTTCGATTCGTCCATGAATTTCTCAGTGACCGATGTGTCCAAGTTAAGCTCGGAAGTGTAATGAGTGACAAACGACGAATTTCCCTCGGCGTCCCACAAGGAAGTGTCCTGTCTCCCTTGCTTTTTAACGTTGCCATGGCCAGCCTCCCAGATGCCCTGAAAGTAGGTCGGACGGCAGTTAAAATGTCCATCTACGCAGATGACATCTGCATTTGGATCTCGGGGTACCAACACAAACGTTTGGCCCGGATAGCCCAGGCCGCAATCTCCACTATCGATCGCCACTTATCGACGCTTGGCCTGTCTTTATCAGCAGAAAAATCTGCCTTCATGCTTTTCCCGGGAGTGAGACGCAAGTCAACACGTCTGACGCTGAATATCAGAGGGCATTCAATTCTTTGTGCAACTCATGTTCGATTCCTGGGCGTCACCATCGACAACAAGCTACTTTGGCGTGGTGCGGTCGAAAGTGTTGTGGCTGCATCAGTGCAAAGAATCAACGCACTTCGTCGATTGGCAGGTGTACGTTGGGGAAACAATCCTATATCCATGCTTAAACTGAACGCTGCACCGATAACAAGCCGCATTCTCTATCAGCTCCCTCTGATATCACCGTCAGCGAGTCAATTCGAGCGCTTGGAGGCAGTGCACAGAAAGGGACTTCGCTTGGCGATGGGAGTTCCAACGGCGGCTTCAAACAAGAAAGTCACTTATGAGGCAGAGTCTCTCCCACTCCGCGTCTTGGCATCTCAGGCCTTGCTGACGCAGCTATTAAGGCTGGGCGAGTCACGCGCAGGCACGGCGCTTCTCCGACGGCTAAGAGCAAGAACTCGCTCACATTTTCATGCGGCGCTGAACACCTTCCGATTTTTAGGATTGGAATGGCCTAAACAAAGCCGCCTTGACCCGCCATGGTCTTTTCCGGACGTTACCTGCAGCCTTAATGTACCCCACCTACCGACGAAACGCACCATTTCAACTGCCGAAGCCAAGTTTCTTGTGCTGAACCACTTGAGCACTGTGTTTCAAAGCCACCTACAAGTATACACAGACGGTTCGGTGTGCGCACAAACAGATAGCTGTGCAGCGGCATTCTGCATACCATCCCTTGATGTGTCATGGTCTGGCCGACTGGATCGCGTGGTTTCCTCTACAACAGTAGAAAGCGCCGCAATCACCGCGGCTTTGCGGAAACTACGGGCCTTCTCTGCACGTGATGTCGTGGTGCTGACGGATTCCAAGTCAGCATTACAGAGATTACATCGGGGCCTACCTCTAGAGAAATTTACAAGGCAGTCTCTGGCACTGATTGACGACCTAACGAGCAAAGGATTTAGCATAAGGTTTCAGTGGATTCCATCACACGTAGGAATTGATGGAAACGAGGAAGCTGACGCCCTTGCACGCCTAGCGCTTACATGTGTCCCAAAAGTGAAAGCTCCAAAACCTTTTCAAAACTCTAAGGGTGCAATCCGCCTTCACTTTAGAGAGATGTACAAGAATCCACACGAACCCTGTGTGACTTATGGATTTACACGCGAACAAGCGACGCTTTTATACCGCATCAGGACCGACTCCGCGTGCACCCCAGCTTGGTTATTCAAGACTGGGCTTCGCGCTTCCCCACTCTGTGCTTTCTGTGGTGACATTGGTGACATCGAACATTTCATTTGGCTATGCCCGCAGTTTGACACAGAAAGAAAAGCGATGGTCGACAAGCTACAAAAAAGCGGTCTCACGCACAGGACCTTTGAGGACGTTGTTTTCCCCGGAGGGCCCGCGGCATTCAGGAAGAGAGCGCAACGACTGCTGATAGCCTTCCTGCGAGACACGGGGCTCATCGACAGCTGGTGACACACCCCTGATCTCAACTCGAAGGAGGATCAGGCGGAACAATTGCCGGCTATGTATGCCAGGCTAACCCCGCCTGCTTCAACATCACCACCACCACCACCACCACCACCACCACCACCACCGCCTTGGTCGAGTAGAATCAATATTTTGCTTCCTTAGTGCGTTGAAAATATTACCCCGATAGTTGAGTCTGGGACAGGGCAGGATACCGAGATAGATTATCTTATTTTTTATTATTCAAAAATACCTTACAGCGTCCGACTGCATCATTGCTTAAGATGGCGATGCACGAAAGGTATACATAGCAGTCCTGAGTAAAAACAGCTAATACATACCGCGCCAATAATGTAAGTGTAGTACCAACAATAAACGCAAAAGCGAATATACGTTGGGCATATTGGACATCCAACCATATTGACAGGTTTTGCCGATTTAAAGGATTCGTGCGAGTCACGATACAAAGTGCATATAAATATTATTAATGAAACAAGTGACACCTGTCTTCAGATTGACTAATGAAGTACCTAATTGTGGTGTGTTAAATACAACGTGGTTTTGGATATGAATGTCTGCACATGTCCGTTAAGTACCATCAAGAAACCAAACGCATATCAGTGCTGAACGAAACACCGTTTCTTGGAACAAACCTTTACGTGCGCATACTAGGCCTTAAGTAGGATACTGACTGCACAAGGATGTTCCGTCCAAGCTCCACGTTGCCGAAGTTGGCAGAGCACTATAGCCTAATTAGTGGAATTCGAAACATGCTGGAATTGCAGTTTTAGAAATACTGCCTAATTAACTATAGTTTCCAAGGTGACTTGAGACTAGAAACAACAAATATTTGAAGTAACCTTGTTTCGTCTCAGCACATGATAATCAGGGGTCGAAGTCACAAGGCATTTTTCTTTGCAAGGGCTGTTTATCATTGGCCGGTCACCTTTGCTTGTATGTGTGCCCGACGCCACGATTGGCTACCATGTGTGCTTTTACGAACAGTTCTGGAGCACTATTCACGAAAAGCTCTTAAGCTAGAATGACTCATAAGAGAAAGTTCCAGCCAATCCTGGTGCTGGACTTATTATTAAAGCCCTTATGAAAGAGAGGCTTTATGGATTCGACCCAAGAAAGTTCTTGGGCATTTGAGTTGTTATCTTTTATTGGAAATTGCTCACCTATAAATTAGAGGAACAATAGTTTCTGTGCAAGTATAAGGTGCATTTTCCTCTTTCGAGACTATAGAATAGAGGAAAGGCAGGGTTGTTAAATAGACGCACACATGGTTTGCTACCCTTCACTGGGAAATGTAGAAAAATGGGTGAAAAGACAGAAAGAGGGAAAGGTAGAGCATCGGTTGCGCGCACACTTGAAGGCGCACACTAAGTCTACATACAGAAACGGTCACAGTCACCTGTCGGTTAAAGGTGCTGCAGTAACGCTATCGTTGATTTCTACGCCAACAACTCGCATCACCATTGTTTAAGGAGCTTGGTTTCCGATAACGGTCTTGAGTACAAGTGGTTTAATGCTTTTCGGGAAAGTTCACGCTCGACGTCCTACCGGGGACGCAATTCTAGTATAAAAGCTTTTGGACATACGAACCCTCTTTTCCTTTACTACAAAGCGATAACGTCGCCCCAATTAAATTCGCAACCGAACAATCTCTACCGCTCGTTCTTGCATACATTAAAGAAAGTGCGTAAGGTCAATGTAACGCACATCAGACTTAATTCTGAATATATGCTATCTCTCCCATTTACAAATCCCAGCCTTGCGCTATCTTTTCATTGCGGCTTTACTCTTCCGCTAAGCTTGCGTCTTTAAGCGCCCGCTCCGGCGGACGTATAGTTTCTCGTTAACCGATCGCCCACTTCACTCTTTGGAATTTCATCTTTTTCCCGTCTCTCTGCTCCGTTCAAGTTCGTTCGAAGAGTTCACAGCATTCTCCTACCATCATCTGTTCGCCTTTCTTCGAATGATTCTACGTTTGGTATAACATCAGCCTTCTTTTCATCTCGGGAGGTTTTACGGGCGACGAAAAGGACTCTGTCGATAACGATAAGAGCAGTGAAATTCAGCGCGATTAAAAATAAAGTGGCCTTGCAGCCCCGCTCGAGTAATTCTTTTGAAGTCGACAGTGCACTACCCCCACATTTATCGCTGCACGAATGTTTCGCGCGCACGCTAGCCAGGGGGGCAAAATGAAACAGAATAACTTCAAAAGCGACGTGAACGCTCAAGTGTATCGGAAGATGAAGCGGCCGCGCAAAGGCTCCTGCCCCTCCCCTCACCCCCCCGCCCCCCTCGCTAAACCTCGCCCATACACACACATTCTTGAGCAATTATTTTTAATCCAACAATTCCATCTTCCCAATTCTTGAGGAGCACACAGTTTTTGCGTGATTGTTAGCCACGGGCACACTAAAAGAGAGTATGAACTACGTGTTGGTGGTGTATAGTTGAAGCTATTGAAGGTGACAGGTGTCAAAGAATAAATTTATATGTCTTGAAGTAAGCGACCTAGAAAGGGGCTTGTCTCGCCGATGGCTTAAAAAAGGAAAGCAGCGTACAATAAATCAGTCAGAAATGACGCAATGGAAATAATCTAGGACCCTGTTTACGCATATGTTCCTGCGCTAAAATTGTTCATACCAGCATCGGCCAGCCAATCGTGGTGTTGGACATCTTATTTGCGAAGGCAGTCTGCCAATGGCAGAAAGAGCTTGTGAACGAAACGTTTTGCTAGTTCTGCGCGTGATAGCGACAGGAAATGACGAGCGAAATTATGGCGTTTACAATCGTGATCCCCGCTCTGTATCCTTAAAAAAACATTTCCTTGGGACACTGACAGCTGCGCGTCCATTTCTCGTAAAGATCAATCAATCAATCAATCAATCAATCAATCAACCAATCAATCAATCAATCAATCAATCAATCAATCAATTAATCAATCAATCAATCAATCAATCAATCAATCAATCAATCAAGAAATCTCAGGGATCCCTGTAGCGCTGAGTGAACTAAGCACTGCCTCCCGTTGAAATACAATTGCATTCGAAAGTTTCCGTAAAATCACACGCTTCGCACAGCTCGATCGCTAGGTTTTCTTATTTGGTTCAATGTTTGAGGCCCTAAAGCGCTGTCAGTTAAAGCTCCAGCTACAAGGTAACCATGACGCTGTTTTGCGACAGCCAGTTGTTGCTCAAACAAGAGACGTTGGTAATCGCTGCAGTAGAAATGGAGGCTACTCGTGATCAACATAATCAATATAACGGCTGTCACTTGTCACGGTGCCTTAGTGGCTATACCGTTCTGCTCCTGACCATGCAGTCAAGGGTTACGGCCCCCTTAATGGCGGCTGCATTCCATAATAGGCGGAACGCAAAGACGTCCATGTATTGATTATTTAAACGAGCGTTGAAGGACCCAGGGTAGTCCGAAATTGATGTTGCGGGGACTCCCGCTGTTCCCCTGAAGTCACCCACCCCCACCACTACCCCCCTGTTCAGTTTCGGCGTGCTTAAACTCCACAATTTATCTCATAATGTAGCTTATGCGAATGTAGCATAATGCGCAATGTAGCATAATGCGCAATGCAATAATGCGTAGCATAATGTAGCATAATGCGATTTAAATTCGAGGGTTCTTAAGTGAACTGTTACAATGGATGCAGGAAACACGCGCCCTTTTGCAGTGCGCTTAACGTTTCCATGAAAATTAAGTAAGGTTCCCCTCACTTGATTGATAAATGGATCTAGCTTTCGCTAAGAGATAAATAAAAGTGCATTGTGGAGACAAAGCGCGCGATAGAGCTCCGGGATAAAAGGAGGAGGCAGCTGTAACGAAGACATAAAAGGATGTCGCCCGGAACGACGGCCGCCTTTGTCATCTCTTTACAATGTCTCTGTTTTGCCGAGATGTTTGAAGAAAGACGCTTGCTATCGGTTTAGAGACATCTCGATCGTTTTTGTTTAGTTTAGTTTCGGTGCAGATAAAAGCTTGAAAACTTTTTCCCTTACCAGTGTGACATCAAAACAATAACAGCAAAAATACACGAGCATTACTTTCGTACTTATCTATTAGATTACTGTAGAAAATACGCCACTAAAACTGAATCGCGAAGTCTGTACCATTCGATGACAGAAAACAACTTCGGTGAGGTTTTCACCGACGCTGGGAACAGGAATTCCTAGCAATGATATGTGTAGGCGGGAGTTCTGGTCCTGAGTGGTCAATAATAAAAAAAGTTTTGACAAACACTTCATATTACTAACGCAGACACAGCACCACGGGGAAGATGTCAGCAAAGTGCGACGCAATATTTTAAAAATTTGAGACTGTTTTGTCAACCATTTAAAGAATGGTTGCCCTTAGCTCCCACTCTAACCGAATTTTTTAGTGGACAGTGTCTATCTGGACCAGGATAGCAAAGTGAGCTCGTGAAAAAAAGATTTAAAAAAGAAACAGAAGAGTTGAGTGCACGACGCTTCCTTTACTTTCATTCGGTGTGTCCTCCTATTCAATCGGTACCCTATTTTTTTCTTGATCTTTTATTAGTTCGCTAATATCGTACCGAAGTCGTTCGTTTCATAAATTTGGTATTGTAAACACGTTCAAGGAAGCAATCATTACAAATAAGAAAACTGCATTGCTCTATTGAAGCAGTGAGACGTGGAGCGAATGGATAACCCGCAGAAGACAAGGCATGAGCGAACTCCCTTCAAAATAAACTTGTTTTTTTTAAACTATTTTGTAACGTAATTTATTGTTTTCCTTTGAGAACGCCATAAAACATTGATTGATCACCCCAATCTACACCTGATGATATCAGAGAATGCGCTCTGTGGGACTCTTGCAGCGAAAATGCGGTACACGTATGTTTTGTTTTACGCGCGCCCACAAAAATGCAGGCGCCTGAGCCAGGTAACGAACCTGCGACCTCGTGCTCAGCAGGACAACGCCCTAGCTAGATACACCATGGGAGGCGCGACAAAAGAATACGACGTTGTGACGAAGAGAATCGCAGACAAGTGACTTCGCCACAATTTTAGACCTACGAGCGTAGGAACACTGCGGTTGTACAAGAAAAATGAAAAATAAAGGAAATGTTCGACCGTATACAATAAGGCTATGATAAGTGTGGTGTTTGTTTCCCATTGTATGTTCTTCCTTTTTCTCTTGCACTTAATTTTTTCTAAACGGGTAATTTATTAGCTCCCCCCTTAGCAAACTCTACTAGAAGAGTGTGCGGTAATTATAAATGGGTTGCTGAAAACAACAAGGAGAGGTAAAAATGGATAAAAAAGATGCGGCGCTGCTCTTCTGTCTTTACCCTTTGTGAAGACGAACGCGTCTTTTACGCTTCCCTTACTTTTTCTACGTCACGCAGTTCATTTTATATGAACCTGCACTAGTTCGTCCATAATTTATTCTCAATGCTAAATAAGCTGAAATCGACGCGATTTAGTGATTCGCCATATTTCAAAATACTGCCGCTCCATGTTAAAAAGAAAGCAAAAATATAACATTCTTGCTCATTTTAGAAAGACGTTTCGCAATATCAACGCGTATCAACATGAAAGCCTTTACGCGGTATTTCGTAAAGATTGGATTGCTCTTCCATTCTTTCTTGCCATTCTTCGTGAAATAAATGTGAAAGCTTAACGTCCCAAAATGGTGCTGTGAGTAATGAGCAACTCTGTAGTGGAGGGCTCCGAAATAATTTGGACCTCCTGAGATTCTTCAACGCGCATTGACAGTAGGATATACGCACTTCTTGTTTTCATTTTTTTTCTTTAAATTTCGCCGCAACAGAAATGTGACCGCTGCGGCTAGGAATCGGTACCGTGACCTCGGGCTCTCCAGCGCAACGCCATGTAGCCAGTGAGCCACCGTCGCGGCGGATTCACAGCATCAATATTTAAAGAAAGTAGCCCATAATGTGCAGCAACGGCGCCCGTTTATTTAAAAGTGATGCAGCTTTGAATCAATACGCTCGGCGGATCAGCTATTCAGACTCCGTTGGACAACATTTTGCGAAGTCTGAGAGCCGAGCGAGTAAGCGGGGACGCTGTTCCCGAGGAGCACGCATTCCCCTCACGAATACCGGCGGAACGGGCGGCGCTGCCCGGACGACGGCAGCAGCAAGCCAGTCGATCGCCCCTGCGACCTCGGCCAGGGAGGGACGTCTGCGTTGGCCCTCGCCTTCGTCGTATTAATCAAGCGCTCCTGCGAAGCAATGCTTCGCCGCAGAACGCCAAGGGCGAGGAAAAGAGCTTCACTTGCATGCAGTTCCACTTCGGCACATCCCTGCCCCCTCCTCCCCCTTCCCCCCCCCCCACCCCACCTCCCACGATTTGAAGCGCCTGATGGCAATTGCCCTCTCTATACACTCTCTGTCGCTGTTCGCCTCCCGAGACGGCGATCTCGCGAGGGCGAATTCCTGCTCCAGAAGAAGATGCCGTTCATCGATTGGCTCAGCATTGGCATCGTGACGAGTGCTTGGAGATCGTCAGGAACTCGGGATATCACCCTCCAAATATTCTCACTTTCCCGGTCCGCCAGCATTTTTCTCTGTGTGCTCATTATCCCGGCCGTCGCCAAACCGCTCTCTTTCTCTATCTTGACCCCCTCGCCTTAATGCCTAGCTGCTTTCCTCTCCTGGAGGAAGCAGGGGGAGAGGGGGGGGGCAGCGCAGGGTGCCTTGTCCACTCGAGATGGCAATAGAATAATAGACTCGCAAGGAAAAAAAGTTTAGAGATAAACAGTTAGCTTCGTATTTAATAAATAAAAGAGGAATCTTTGTCCGTTCATTTGGATGCCAGAAAATCAAAGTGGTTCTCATTTCCTTATCAACAATTCGTAGCGCTTATGTAGTTACATTTGCTGCGGCTCCCACAGCATTCCCTCTTTCCAGTTATTTTGTTCCCCTACGAAAAAAATAATTGAAGGTAAGTTTCCGCAAGCAAGTGCCTCCAGCTTCTGCAGCTGATGACCGTATTAGTCCTGCGCTAGCTTGCAACAATTCAGTCATAGCAGTGCTCTGAGCCGTGAGGGACGTTCAAGTGAACGTATATTTATTTCGACTCCCCGAATTAGTTAACGTGTGCCTAACGTAACCCGCGTGGGTGATCTGGAAAAAAATCCTTATTAGAAACGCGGCATTTACAGGGAACGTGCCACACTGGGACGTGGGTTCGCAACTTCAGAACAGTGTCGTGGACACCAAGCTGCCGCGGTGAGTATTTATTGTCATTATGTTGTACTCTTAACGCAATCGCACTGCGTGATTCTGCCATGTTATAAGCTAAAATTGTTGATATAATAATTTGGCCAACGGTGAACAGCTGCAGTTTCGGAAACGTTCCTTTACATTTCCGTTAAATGTAAACTGGTATTTTTTTCTCAACTTTGCTCCTCCTCAGTCGAGCATAAGTTGATTGCATTGCGTGTCATTCTCGAAGCATTTGCCACAACTGTACCACGTCGCCGAAAAACCACTTTGTGGAGCGACTGCAAGAACGCACCTTTCGCCTGCAAGGATTGGCCTTCCCGCCGAATTTAGATCGCAACTGATTCGCCAGATACACGCCAAAACAACGTTGTTTCAGAGCTCTTTGTTTTCTGAGATTTCTTTAAGCGGCACAAAGCAAACGGACTTCACTCACGGAAAACAGGAGTGTGCCTACCCTATACCGAGGCACTTAGGACAGCCGCCACGTGTACTGGTTTCTCGGTTTGTGTTTGCCAACAGAAATTCGCAGTTCCAAAGCACTTAAGAAACGCCAACTTTTTTGTCTGCCTGCGGTTATTATTATACGCTCCTTTGTGTACCACCCAAAGTTATGTGGCATTGTTGTAAAACTTCTGCGGACTCTCGTGTTGCGGAATCAGAAAACGGAAAAAAAAAGTTAATGGCTCGCAGCGGTGCGAAAACAAATCGCAGTGTGGACCGTAATGTACACGGTGAGCTACAATATCTGTCTTTGAATGTGTATTTGAAGCTATTTCTGGTGCAGAGCTAACAAACCTTTCCTTGCTCACCGCGTTGAGGAAATACGCAGGACAACAGGTCTTCTTTTTTTCTTGTTTCGTTTTTTCCTACTTTTTTTTTCCTGCAAGAGCAAACAGGAAGCCAACGTCACTGTATTCTCAATGATATATTCTTTTTTTCTCTAGAAGAGCTTTTATGAGGACTAGACAATGCAGATGAGCGATCCTGCCTTCGCTTAGTACAAGCCACTCATCCACGTTCTGAACTTTTCTTACCTGAATGGCCGCAAATGCAATGGTTTTATGTGTGGTTTTACATGCGTCTATTTTTCCTAAATCTTTGTCGTGATGCTCTCTTGCGGCTCAATACTAATTCGTACATTTTAATCATGCAGAAAAATAATTATACAGAGTATTACTCTGTATATTTGGCATGTAACAGCTAACTTAATATACGCTATTATTTATTGCCCCCAACCTATAGAGACTGCCGTGTGCCTGAAATTGCGCCAGCTAGGTGTGGCGATTAGACAAAAAGAACACAAAATAGCCGTGGGTCCTTAAAACGAGAAGTCAGTGGCTAATTTCTTATGGTGAAAAGCGTACTTCATTAAAACTTCTTTCTGGGCGAGTTGGGGCATACTTGACTTGAAAATTGTAACAGCGCAAACACATGCAACCACAACATCACAACGACGAGACACAAGCGCTTGTGTCTCGTCCACGTCCGCTATTCCATCCGAACATAATGTTATGTCATGTCCTACGCATTGTCGCTATATATGTCACCATTCTTCCTCAACAACTGGTGCAGGAATCAATGGTTCGAAGTTGTTTAGGTGGCTGTCACATTCTAGGGATAACCCAAAGCAACTAGAGCACAACCCTGAGAGCAAAAAGTGCGCTACGTAAGGCGTCAACGCCACTATAAAGTTCTCGCTTAGTGAGGCAAATGCCACAATGCTAATCAGCGTTTGCCCCTCAGATCGGGAATCGGCTGTTGTGAGTCATATCCACTCTTCGTGTCCGGTCATTGTCAACTTCCCATTTGCGATGTCTAATATATTACGACGCAGTTTCTACTGCTTTGTCATTTGTTCCCAACTGAATACTTCTATACAGCCACCGTATGCGTCCTACTTTCACAGCACAGCTACATAGAGTGACAGCCAAAATGGCTAATTCACTCGCAGTATTATTAATGAATTCGGTGTTTGTATAAAGAGACAACGAGTAATTCGTTTACAGTTTCCAAGTGTCAGCGTACGTTTACGATCGCGAGTATACAACTTGAACATGCTTGTCAATTCAATACAATGACGCCTCGCCAATGAGATTCGAATGGGACATAATGGATCGACGAGTTCACATGAAAGGACAGTTAGTTTACCAGAACATGTTTATGCAGTCGTAAACTTCTTACCCGAAGTCTGGCGATGCAGCTACAAACAACAAGAATGTCTCGGCGCGGAGTTTACAACTCTGAAGAGCAGCCCTGCTGCGCGGCAGACACGCGTGCACACTGTTTCCTCTCCACGTCTCTTTGAGATAGCTAACTTCGTGTAAATTAGGGAATACGATGTCCCTACTTTTTTTTTTCACATCCTTCAGCCGAAGTTTATGAATATTCTCAGGTAATTCTGTTAATCACCGCCCTTTGCTAGTTGTTGCTTAGCTGAGACGCCATTGTCCCACAATTCAGTACCGGCTCTTTTCACGCGGTCCGTATATATAATCGAGTTTGACAAAGGAATGCGTTTTCGCCGAAGGCATTTTCACGTCGCTGCATCCTCGTAGAAAACAGCGAGCAACAGTGAGCGACCGTTAAAGGGGGCATTCGCGCCTGAGCTTCTGCCTCCTTCTATAGTCGATCGCATATTTCTTCGCATTCGATCTTTCTCAATTCGCGCGGGCATCTCCGCACTGTTTCAACTCTGAATAAATTATCTCTGGGAGCTCTGGGTGTTTTTTTTTTTCTTTTTTACAAGAGAAAGTTTTATTTACAGTGCAGTCCTCCACACACGGCTGCAGTCCACGTAATAACACGCTGGCGTTCATTCGATAATCTAGATGCTTAAAATTTAATGCCCAAAGATTTTAAACAAGCAAAAAAAAAATAGGGGCGACTAACTTCTTTTTTTTATTTACAGCCTTACCAAATTTTCAATGTAAAGACATATAGGTTTTTTTTGCGATGATTTTATTTTCGCTGCTTGTGCAAATAAAAACATCGGAAAATTTTCGTTCTGATGTAAGAACACAAAGAACGTTTGAACGTCAAGCAGGTTCCAGTAAGTGTTTTGCTCCAGACGACAATGACGGGAATAAAATGATACGCGTCGTCCCGGTCACACGTACTCAAAATACTCAGAAAACATCTCAACACGTAGCATACAAATAAATTTAGCTATTTCATTGGCACCGGTGCGTCTCTCGGTAAGGTTAGAAGTGCGCTAGTTGCACGAAACGATACGGATACCTGTCCAAGTAAGTCGCCCATGCACGTGCGGTGTAAGTACGTCAAGGTGTAAGTACGTGTCCTAGCCGAAAGCATGACCGCCTTTGATGTTGATTCAATGCAGACGTTAGGGGTGTTGCTTTTCTTCTATTTATGTGAGTAAGCGGCAAGAGAAGATTGACTGCGCTATATTTTCCGGTATGTCGCACTTCCGGAACACCATTTCAATGGTTCACGTTGAAAATTAACGATAAAACAGCGTGCAAATTGTCTCGCTAACTGAAATACATGAATTTAATTCTTGGGTTTCATGTGCCAAAACTACGATCTGATTGTGAGGCAGGCCGTAGTGGGGGACTCCGGGAGTATTTTGACCACCAGGGTATCTTTAACGGGACCCCAATTCACGGGACACAGGCATTATCGAATTTCGCCACCATCGAAATGCGGCAGCTGCGGCCGCATTTGATCCCGCAACCTCGTAGTTGGTAGAGAAACACCATAACCGCTAAGACAACGTGGTGGGTGTCTCGTGACAGTCAGTGTATTGGCAACATATTAGCTTAAGTGTAAAACAGGACGCATATAGAAGAGAAAACGACAGACGCTAAGCTCTCAACGCAATCACCTAAAATGAGAATTAATGGGCAAAAGCCTACCGGTGCGTTGAGCTGGCTGTTCATGCCAGTAACACTTTCCCCATAACTTAGAATGAGTACGCTAAAGAAAAAGCCTTCGTTAAGCCGAGGTCTTAACTCATCGTTGTCAAATAGGAAAGCATTGCTACTGCAGCATGCGCAAGGCCGTATTAAATATGACAAAGAAAAAGTACGCAAAATAGGAGCTTCCTTCTACAAAGACTGGAAAATCCGGCTGCTGACGGTTAGCTCCTTGCGGCGAAAGGTTATTTAGACTGCTCACGTTTTTGTTGCTGTTTTAATACCCCATACTTCTGAGGCAACTTACCTGGCAGCGTTACTCGGAAGCACGATGTAATTTTTTACAGCGATAGCTCTAATGGGCTGCCTAGATCCCCTTGTTTTTGTTAATGTTTGCCGGTGTCCGTCAGCATCCGTCAGTCAAGTGAGTTCTAGGGTGCTCTGCAAGTTTATGAATAAATTATCAAAAAAATGCACAGCTCCTTGAATGGATACGAACCTCGGTCGTATAGCGTAGGAGTTGAATGTTTTACTTCTCAGCCCCAGAGCTGTGCCTAGTCATTTTGCCTGAAAAGTGCGATCGCACCACCAGCTTATATAGGATTGGCGGATACCACACTCTATAGCTTATATATAAACCAGCAACGAAGTGAAGGAACTTAAAAGAAGCCATGTGTAAAAATCGAAATGTAGGTTAAGTAAGAGGACGAAGAAATAGCTCCGTCTCGGTAAAAGGAATCAACATCAGCATAAACGTCACCATCTCCAACTTACCTCAACGATGAATTCTTCTTCTTCATCGCCACAAGAATTCTTTTTCTTCTTCCTCCGCGTGCGCCTGTTAATGTTTACTCACAGTCCCAACTGATTCCTCAGGACCTAAATAATGTTCTTCATACCATACCATACCATACCATACCATACCATACCATACCATACCATACCATACCATACCATACCATACCATACCAATGCCGCACTAATCTGTGGTGTGCTTACTGCGCGTAATATTGTGCTTCTGACGATGCCACAATGGTAAAAAATATTGCACCAGGAGAGAAATTATTGGCTAACGCCACAACACCCTAGCTGATCTACTAAACTAAATTACCTCATTGAATCTTATCCATTACAATGATAGAGTGATCGTCCCTCCATATCCAACCCAACCATATCTTTTATTTATTTATTTATTTATATTTTTATTTATTTATATATTTACGATCTTATTCTTATTGACTTTTTTTCCGTTAACAAAAAATTTACTTTCCAAGTTTCAATATCCAAATATGTTTTTCCCTTGTATTTTTTTTAATCCGCTTAATTTAACCCGCCATTTGTAGACGCGGCCCAGTACGGGCGCAGCGACCGGTACGCGGCCGTCTCGATACGCTGGGATGGTACGATCATCAACGCAGCATCGCTCAAGGGGGTAACGTCCGAGGTGGCCGAACAGGTGGCAATAGCCATGGCAATGAGGGACCCCGAACGTCCATACGTATACACAGATTCGCGATCGGCGGCCAGAGCATTCGCCTCGGGCTCGATATCGCGGAAAGCGGCGGCCGTCCTCGGCAGCGAGGGAGCCGCGGGTCAGCACCTCGTCAAATGGTTTCCAGCCCACATGGGGGCCGACGTGCACCCCGAATTTCCCAACGCCAACGAGCTGGCGCACGGACGCGCGCGAGGACTCACGCACCGCGGCGATCGTGGCGAGCGAAGTGGCGGGGAGGGAGGGGAGCACCGAGACCCGCTGCTCACCTTCAACGAAATAACAACACACTATCAGCTGTCGAGGAGGACCTTCCCGCTCCCCCACGCTAAACTTACTAGGCCACAGTCATCTATATTCAGAATGCTGCAAAGAAGGTCGTTCCCCTCGAGAGGCAGAATGAGCCTTTATTCACCGGACGTAGAGCCGCAATGTCCGGATTGCGGCGAATCGTACTGCTCGCTATCGCACATGCTTTGGCAATGCTCCGCGTTAAGCGGCACCGTGTTCAGCAAAGAAGAAGACTGGATGGACGCCCTGCGAAGCGACGACCACTAGACCCAGCTCCGGGCCGTCCAGAGGGCTCACGAAAGGGCGGAGGCTCACGGGCTTCCCGTCCCAACGTGGGTGCGGTCCGCGACCCCTGCCGACCACTAAACCAAGAGTGGGTGGGGAGGGGTTCCTCAGGACCCAATAAAGTTCTTTCCTCCTCCTCCGATTCATGGCCAATCCCCTACTTTGGGTATGCGCCACAACCACTCAGTTAAACAATAACAATTTCAAAATCCCTTACGTACTAGCCACAGTTAAAATCTTGTGGGTTTCTCTTATGTAAATTCTTGAATGTGATTTTATGTGCTGTATGTCTGCTTGTAATGTTTTCACTATACGAGTTTTGCTCCTTCAACCCGATATAATACTGAATAAAATCTGTATTTGCGTACTGGCACTTGATCTGTAATTGTTGTTTCGTTTTTCTCTCTGCAATATCTCTGCAAGTCTCCATTGGGATTAGCAGCGTGTACTAAATAAATAATAAATAAATAGCAACCGGCCGATTCATGGCCAATCTCCCACTGTGGCTGTGCACCACAACTACTCAGTTCAACAATAACAACGACAACAACCATTCGATTCACGGTCAATCCGCCACTGCCGGCACGCGCCACAACCACTCAGTTCAACAACAACCCGATTCGTGGCCCATAGCCCATTGTGGATATTTTTGTCATCGACCATCTGCTCCAATCCAGGCTGGCAGAGTGGGTGGCGAAAGCTGCCGCCCCGTGGGCCCCGACCAAGCCCAGCCTGCGGCCCGGCCCCCCTAAAGCCCCTTAAACTTCGTAAAGTAGCGACACTCTCCTCCTCCGCCTTCACTCCTCCTCGTTTCTCCTCTCTTTCACGCTCCCTCTTCGACCGTGCCGCCGCCTACATTGCTCGAGCGTAGCAACGGCGCCAACATGCGCTCCTCGCCACTCCGTAGACGCTCCTCGAGCAAAAATGGCGCTGATGCACGGCGCGAGGGCCCACGTGATGCTGTTAGGCCAATAGCGACGCGGCATCGGCCTCGGCCAGAGCACGCGAGGAGGAGGCGGCATTCTTCAAAGCGTGGCAGTACTTTACGAAGTTTAAGGGGTTTTAGGCCCCCCTCCTCCCTTTCCTGCTACAATAAAGTTGCTACCACCACTACCTTTGGACCACAACAACGATGATGCCTGCCAAACAGGCGACGTGGGGTAGAGTCGGCATTGAAGACATTGTTGATCTTCTCGAAAGCAGATTGCTTCCGCACGTGTTTAAAATGTTTACTCCAACCGACACCAGACCAAACAGGGCAAGATCTACGGCGTATAATATTTCCCAGCTAACGCGTCGCTGCTTCGCACTATGGGCTAAACTGCAATGTTTTTCCAATCTCAAAGATTTTCGTTATGAAATTTAGCAAAAAAAGGACCCGTCGTAACCTAACCTGTGCTATATAGCCTGATAGCTGAAGGGCCGAAGCTGCGAACTTTAACGGAAGCAAGCGTTTCTTGAACAGCAAATCAAATCAAGAGAGAAACATGCACCCACACGTTTTAGGGAGCTTAGCAAAACAGTCGCTTTGCTGCTGACGTTTCCTTCGAGGTTCGTGGGCCGCTATATATTAAATTTTTTTTCTCTTCGTCTTTTTTTAGAAGGGAAGAGCCGAGGAGAGGTCCGGGTGGTAACTGCTGCCAGGAAAGTAATACCACGGCTCTAAATATATCGCGCATACGCCACTGGAGACACGAGTGCATTGACGCCTGCCGGAAGAGAACGACCGTGTTTACGTTCTCTGTTTATACGATCGAAAAAGCGCCTGCTATATTTTAACTGATTGCAAAATTAGAACGCGTACCTGTCACACGGAAAGGTCAATGCTATGTTCAAAAAACCTGGCCATGGCCATGCGCATCACTGGCGCAGAAATCAACGAGTGCGTTGCTAGAGTAGCTGAAGGCGACAGGTGTCTGCGACCGCTCATTCACTTGGTGCACACCTTCAAGTGCGCGCGCAACCAGTGCTATCTTTCCCTCTTGTTCTTTCTCTCTCTCTCTCTTCCCTCTCTTTTTTCCAGAGCAGGCTGGCAAGCCAGACTTGCATCTGCTTAACCTCCCTGCTTTTCCTTGCTTCCTTCTCTCTCTCAACGAACCTAATATGGCTTTCCTTGCAAACTCACGACGACAAGACTAAGATGTAATTAATAAATAATAAGAATGACAACACAAAACGCCGACCTGACGAAAAATATAAGTAAGCATGAAAAACGAATGATCGTAGTCTTCAGAGAAAAGAAGCAGCAAGTGTAGACATGCAGGAGCTCAAGGCGTTGCCTGGTTCATTATTGTCGCAGACATGTTGCCACTTTTGGTATTCAGGATTTTGTAGACAAAGCCGCAGGATATAAAGAAATGTGGTAAGTGATAACCCTAAAAACAAATTATTCAAAAGATAAGTTATCATACATAATGCCTGCACTACTTAATAAGTACGTGAAAGCTGGCATAGATTTTCTGTAGTGTACAACGGTCGAATTGTGAAAACTGCATATGCTAGGTTTTTAAACTGCATCGCTTCTCTGGCCACCCTTATACTTGTTCCTGTGCTTTGTTTATGAAACTAAGATATCCTCTGTGTTTCTTTCTTTTTCTTGCTGTATATTGCATGACTGTTTTGTAAAAAGGTAGCTGTGGACCTTTGTTAAGCTGCCTCTACGGAGAGCAGCTTTTACCTACAGCTTCCTTCATCAGTGTGAATAATAATAATAATAATAATAATAATAATAATAATAATAATAATAATAATAATAATAATAATAATAATAATAATAATAATAATAATAATAATAATAATAATAATAATAATAATATTTATTATTGTTATTATTATTATTATTATTATTATTATTATTATTATTATTATTATTATTATTATTATTATTATTATTATTATTATTATTAAGGAGTGTGTTGCACAGCGCCAGCTAGTTCGAATGCGTAGACTTAAGAATTCTGAATTCAGACTAATTCTCTAAAACTGCGCTTTCCCCTACGTATCTATCTCCATGTATTCGCATCGTCAAAGCGACTCTGACGTCGACGGTTCACTTTCGTCAGCGCCTGTGAAGATGACAAATAGCTGCGGCTGCAAGCGGCCATGTAGCGATGCCTACATTGAGCACACACACACACAAAAAAATGACTCGAAGTGACAGGTGTCAAGTGATAAGCTCCAGTTTGAGAAGAACAGCAAGAAAAAAAAACGCCATATTAGAAGGAATACCCTCGACAGCAAATCACAAGGATACTGACGTCTGGTACCCGTTGAAGTTCCGTAGTCAACAGTGCGCCGTTCGGAAGGAAACGATATCGAGAGATGGGCGTGAAATATGTGCAGTGATATCTCTCTTTTCATTTTTATTTATTTATCCAAATACTTTCGCTCACCCCAGTGAAGCAAGACGAGATGTATTGCCTACTCGATATCAAAATTAGGCATTGATGTGAGCTCTTTCATTTTCTAGCATAATTTAGCTAGTCTGCGAGCCTCATCTGCATGACGTCACTCATAACTGCGCAATCGTAACTCAAGCAAAGGCTGTGTCATAGAAATACTTTGAAACGAGGACCGGAGGGAACTGCTCAGAACGCTTGACACGCGTATAGTAGCATAGGTGCGTGGCATGCCCAATCGTTTCGTAGCAGGTTTCTGAGGCTGATATGAAGCAGCGGTTGCAAATGCAATTGAACCTAGAAAAGTAGAAACACTGTATCCCTTTCTAGGAGCTTTATTCGTTTGAATTTTTTGGCTTTACGTACGTGCTGACGCCATTTGGGATACCCTTTTTTCAGTTTCTTTACCTCTTTGGTATGCACTTGAGCACGCCTGTATGACTCATGGATGAAAATACGGATTACTCCGACGCAATGGAGAGCTAGCACCGCATTCGAAACGAATGGAAACAACCGTTCGGTGATCCTATTATGCATTCTAGCTGTCAATAAAAAGGTCGGTGACATTTCCTACTATATGTAAAACTGTGTGAAGTGCCACGTACTCAAGTAGCGACACCTATCCGCGCATTTGCGAACCCCGTCCTGGAGATGAGATGCGATGGTAGTTGCCGCAAGTGGAGCGTCACCGTGAGAGTGAGCCCGAAAGAGAGGGGGGCGACTGAAACTGCAGTGTAAAACTAGAGTAAGTGAAACTACTCGAAATCTCTGTGTGGTGACACCGATTCAATACAAGAATGCACTCCTCAGAAGAAACTGTACGCTGTTCCGACATGTAAGCGATCAGTTGCAAAGTTAAGATTTATCTCTTTTGTGGGCCTCTTTCGTCACGCGTCCCCGTCTCTCTAAAATAGCTAGACAATCTTTATCCCGCGAGGCAGGTTGCGAAAAATACAGATAGCTGAACAGTAGTCTCATATTACAGCGAAGAATAAAAAAAAATAATAAGCACACTCTGTTAGAAAATATTTGCAATTTATCCAGTGTAGCCCCTTACTACGACTTCCTGAATAACCAACTTTGCCATAGAAACAGCTGACAGTCTCGGTATCGGGAGCCACGCAGCCTCATGCAGCTTCTCTAGAGCTTTGGAAAGGAGATGTTGAGACGGAACAAGCAGAAGTCGCAGCCGTCAGGGTTGACGTTGGAGTGACGTAGTATAGCACGTCATTCCGGAGCCGGAACAGCCGAATCAGATGACAGGACGGTGCATAATTTAGACAATGAATGATTGACCTCGAGAATGCGTTCTGCCGCTGCTTGGCGCCGATATCATATATACAAAGTAAAGAAATAAAGCATGTACACGTCCTGATCTTAATCTGTAGGCTCGGTAGTGTCCACTTGGTGGCGTGATAAGCAGTCTTCGTCCACGTTAAATTGTCGAAAGTTTAGTAGAATAACAAATTAATGCTCTTAGAGTGTTGATGGTCAGGCCTGACGAGCAGGTCAGCGGAAATTCTGGCGAAGAAGCCCGCAATTTCGGTTAAGTAGGAGCTGTGATTGCCAGGCACCCATAATAAACGAAACTAAGTTTACGATGGATAAATATTGGAAGGCACTTAAGAATTGAGTTCATTGCCGTGAAAAAGCGGACATACAGACAGTCTATGAACCTAAAAGCTGACGATTCCATCCAGGCAAGTTTGCTTAGCCCTAGACTAGAGCAACCACTAACAGTTCAGCTAAGAACATTGGCGTTCAGCTTGCAGCACGGAAAGAAAAGAGCCAACAAAGAGAAGGAGAAAACATGCATACACCAGCTTTCTCCTCAGATAATGTTGCATCAGTAGTTATTGTACTTTTGTCAGCAGATGGGTATTGTAATGTTGCAGCTAATCGTTTTATTGGCGGAATGACTTAAGTGTAGTATTTGGAGAAAAAATGACGAATTCGATTTTAAGGCGTGCATGAGATCTGTACATTCAATGCTGTCTGGCTGTGTCTGTACAAATGGAATCTAAGGGGTGCAGTCGTGAACATTGAGAACGAGCTTGTTTCTCTATGAAAATACACTGTCAGCGCCTCCGAGAAAAGTTTGAGTATTGAAGCATTTGAGCGGGCGAGAATATGGAATCTACTGCAAGCAAGATGCTGATATGCCCGCTTTGTTTTGCGTTGTTTGGTTCGGCTTTGCTTTGCAATTTATGGCTTAGTTTGGCTTCGCTTGGCTTGGATTTTCTTAGTCTGCCTGGCTGGCTGGCTGCCTGGTTGACATTCCTAAGCGCCAATGGACAGAATATTTTAAGTATTTATGAGAATATACCTAATTGTTGGAATGAAGCTTTGAGATTCATTTTTTCTCTGGTTTCTAAATCGACGACATGCTAAGAATGAAATCTCCTTCTTAGCGTTCTCAAGCCCAGCCAATAAGAGCATCAGCAGTAGGCGAAACGGACATGTCCACTGTGTGGACTGTTACAGAGTAAATCCCTCTGCACCCCTCGTCACGCAGACCTGTGTAGATGAAAATTGAATTGTGGAATGAAACAGCTCACTTTTGTGGACGAGATTTCCCGTCCACACGAGGGAAACCATCGACTGTCACAAAGAAAAAGCACATCGTCAAGGCCTTATCGATCCGTTTATCAATTCTCTAGATTCTTGAAAAAAGAAAAATTCCCTACATCTAGCCATTTCATTTAAAAACAAACCATGGAGACCGGGTACTCATATCAAGCGCACGAGGCGTAAGTTCAAGGGATTAATGATTCAAATGCAATCAGATGTATGACTTGAGCATAATGTGCGCATGCTTCGTCTCGTCCACCGGAGCGTCGTCTTCGACATAGACTAAATAGATTACCTTCTTTTTTGTCGTCCAATAACAATCTCTGTTTGACTGAAATACAATTACCGCGTACTTTGCCTGAACATTTATTTCAGCGAGAATGAACATTCAACAGGGATTTCAGCGCAAAAGTTCGTTCTTAAAACATTTTGTTTTCTTTTTTTAAGCAAGAACAATGCCAATTGCAATGTTCGTAGTTTCATCTTATAAACAAGACAAGTACATGGAAGTTACTAGCCGGTCACTAAAAAGACAGCGAGCAAAATCTTAGGAACGACGTAAGTCGACACAGCCTCATGCTCTTAAGCAAGTGCCACATGCTTCGTTCAAGTAAGGCCACATACATTTTCCCTATGTTTCTGCGGCTTTAGCGGCTTCGCAAAATGTTTAGCTTTTACAATCCTTTCTAGCCTGAATAAAGCTTGGCAAAGCTTTTATCACAATGTTGCCCTGATATCCAGAAAAGTTCTCAATGCTTCTTGCGCAGTTCGGCATGCTTTAGGTTTTAAAAACTACCCAGTTTTGTTTCCTGTTACATTCTCCATGAGAGCGCAAAGAAGATGTGAAGGGGCGGGTCTCAATAATGAAAACCACGCTAGCTAAGCGTTAAGCTTAAATGTGTAAGCAGGGAACCGAGGAGCCGCTTTCACGCTGACAAGTGCCATTGAAAAATGGATGGTGGCAGTTTCTCAGCGAATAAAGAGTGCAAAGTGTCACTTTGCTGCGGCAAGCAATGCAGCCACTGGTTTCACAGAAAAAGAGTAATCTGCGACAGGAATAAGAATTAAAAGAGCCTGACATTCATGTCGACATCTCTGAAGCTCCCTACGTGAATAATGCATTCCCTGTCAACATTCAGATATGGGTACAACGGTCGTGGACATTTTGTGTAGTAGTTGTTTAGAACCCTATCCACGTGACTTGATCATTATAGCTTTCCTTTTCGCGCCCTTAGCACGGAAACTCGGGTACTAGTCCCAAACCAGAAATGATTACGGTAGGCGAAGCAGAAGACATACGACAATGCAAAAAAACAGCATAAAGCCTATGAAATGGAGCGTTAAGGGTGGGGGGGTGGAAACAGTTTTTTAGCAAGTATCCACAGAATAATATTATGGATCCTTCTTCGCTTTGTTTGCTCTCTCTTGTCAACTTTCCATGCATACAAGTGCAGGATTCACCATCCGCCTGGCTACGCCCACTGCAGGGCAAAGGCCTCTCCCATACTTCTCCAACTACCCAGGTCATGTGCTAATTGTGGCCATGTTGTCCCTTCAAACTTCTTAATCTCATCCGTCCAACCTAACTTTCTGCCGCCCCCTGCTACGCTTCCATTCTCTCGGAATCCCGTCCGTAACCCTTAATGACCACCGGTTATCTTCCCTCCTCATTACATGCCCTGCCCATGCCAATTTCTTTTTCTTGATTTCAACTAAGATTTTGGCGACTTTTCCCTCACCCAATTTGTTCTCTTCTTATCCCCCCTTAACGTTACACCCATCATTCTTCTTTCCATAGCTCGTTGCGTCGTCCTCAATTTAAGTAGAACCCTTTTCGTAAGCCTCCAGGTTTCTGCACCGTAGGTGGGTACTGGTAAGACACAGCTGCTTTGTCACTTTTCTCTTAAGGGATAATGGCAACCTGCTGTTCATGATCGGAGAATGCCTGCCAAATGCACCCCCGCCCATTCTTATTCTTCTAATTATTTCAGTCTCATGATCCGGATCCGCGGTCACTACCTGCTGTTAGGAATGGCCTGCCGAGGTGGCAACATGCAAGTTTTCTCAGCCAGCTGCAGCTGCGAGTGTTGCGAGCTTCCCCGAAGAGAACCATGGAAGCCTACCACAATTGCTGCGGTGAATCATTTCGTAGGGACCTCGAGGTTCCGCTTCAACACCCCCTCGGCGCCGTTGTGACTAAACGCGATCGGTGGACCAAATATTGTCACTCAACCCGCCACCGCCGATATGGTCTCTCTGCAGCAAGAAGACCTTCCCTAACAAAAGGGTGCTTTGCGATACGTGGGCCCCAGGATTCGTCACAGTCTGCTGACACACAGGAGAAAGCCAGCTCTGGAATTTAGAGGCGCCGGCTGGGGTCAGGCATGACCACCTGGCTACGAGGACGCGCTCAACTCGGGTTCTGGTAAACCAGTGCGTACTCGTGTGTGCGAGCCCTCCTCCTCCAAAAATGTGGGTCGACTACGTTGACATTGGACGCTACGAATCGGCGGTGAACTGCCGTTTTTCCCTCAACTAGGGATTTAGGGAGAACGGAGTGTTTATAAGCGGCTGTTTGTGGGCCGCTAAGTGTGCTCTGTGATAGAACTCGTGAGCTGTGCGCCCGGGCTCAAGAAACAATGTGTTTGGAGCCTCGTGCTCGCATGTTGTATGCTTCGTCTTGCGGGCTCCATTTGGGAGTCACGCTAGACTGTCGAATGTATTTTGTTCTACTGTAAATATCTGTAAATAAACCCTGTACGCCTAGTTCCTCCCAAGTTGCTCCCTACGACCTCAAACCCTTACAAATCGTGGCAGTGGCGAGAACGTCCGACAACTCTGACACTGCCCCAAGTAGACGTATTCCCTTACCAATTCCGGTGCCTCGCTACCTATCGTAAATTGCTGTTCTCTTCCGAGACTGTTAAACATTACTTTAGTTCTCTGCAGATTAATTTTTAGACCCACCTTTCTGCTTTGCCTTACCAGGTCAGTGAGTATGCATTGCAATTGGTTCCCTGAGTTACTAAGCAAGGCAATATCATTAGCGAATCGCGAGTTACTGAAGTATTCTCCATTATCTATTATCCCCAATTCTTCCCAATCCAGGTCTCTGAATACCTCCTGTAAACACACTGTGAATAGCATAGGGAGAGATCATATGTCCCTGTCTGACGCCTTTCTTTATTGGGATTTTGTTGCTTTCTTTATGGAGGACTACGGTGGCTGTGGAGCCGCTGTAGATACCTTTCAGTAATTTTACATACGGCTCGTCTACACCCTGATTCCGTAATGCCTGCAGGATTATGCATTGTAAGATCTCGAACCCGCGTGGCAGACTTCCATGTTATCAGACGAACATCAAGGGGGTGTGCTGAAAAGGTGTGGAGCAGTTGGATTCGAACATGGCCAGAGTTAAATATCGATTTATACGTATATACATATACTAGCCATACAAAGGCTTAGAAAAACGCCGATATGTGTGACGTACAACGGCTAGGCATCTTTGCAAGCTTCCGCGGATTGACATGGAATCCTGGATGATGTCTCTATGTCGCCTCAGAAGACGGTAATCTCGTACAAATTAGGTAGAAACATGCTCCTAAAACAATTAAACGAGCATTACTCCGCAATACCGGGTGTTTGTACAATTAATCACACATAAAATGGTTTTGATAAGTATTCCTGATGGCAACACATACAAGCCCGAGGATCAATGTGATTCTATATACAAGCAATGCTACTTCAGAAATTTGTCGCGTGTTTTTATAGTGCTGCAGATGTTACGACGCGCGCCCCTACGACACGAATTGAAGAAAAAAGTATATCACATTGCTCTTCAAGGCGCGGGCCTGAGGCGACAGAGGTGCTTCGTATTTGATCTGGCGCAGAACAAAATGTGCGGTAGCCTTTTTCATAGAATCCATCTTGCACACTTTGTTCAATTGTTTTTAGCCGCCGGAGAAAATGAAGCAAATGAAGCGATTTGAGACTACAAAAATTTCACGACAAAGAGCTCAGAAGCGAAACTGTGCAACCAATCGCAGGAAAGCGCGAGCGTCGAAAACCTAATAAAGATTTAAACGAATACAAGACAGTACTCTTATCTAAAGTGGTCGGTGAATTCTCCAGCCCGAGTCGTAGTCCGACGGCAGTCGTCTCAGTATGGAGTCGCAAACTTCGATTGAATGGAAATTGAGATGTGGGCCCCGCAGAAGTGCGGATCGCATAAAACGGTCGGGTGGAAATGGTGCCGCGGGGCGACAAATACGAGCCTGATTAGATAGAGCTTCCGTTTCAAGTTCCATTTTCCGCTTCCTTCCCCAGTTACTGCATGCATTCTATGCCTTACTCTGTGCCTGGACCACTTCCCAGTCGAAGCCGCGTTGCGAACTGTGGGAAATATAGATATTCCTCTATGGAGTGCTTGGCAGCAAACATTTGCAGAGTACCTCCATGTTTTTGCATGTATCAAGATGTCGATCCTTCTCCGCCCCCCGTTCACGCCGCATTCTCTGCATGACTTCAGGCACGTGCTTGTTCTTTTATTCTCCCTCTTGCATGCTGTATCTGGTTAGTTTGCGTGAGAGTCATTCTTTTACACTTTCTTTTCTACGCAGTTAATCCATGTTTCCCATTTTTATGTAGGGCACATAATTTTTCTCTCTTGATTTGCATGTTCTGGCGCTTTTGAACACTGAGGCAAAATAATAAAAGAGAAGCTCTGTATTGCTCATGAAAGGGTATTACGATAATACCATTGAGCTCTCTTGAAGGCGCGAAAAAGAAAAGAAGTGTCAGCCAAAGTAGACACGAATGATAAGAAAGTCGAGGTACACGGTGAATGTATTTATGCGTACTGAATTTGATGGCATTAAAGATAATGCAGTTTTGCTAATGACATAATATCTTTGTATTATTTACCTTATTTCGTACGTTCCGGTGTCAGACGTTACATTTCTTTTTTGGTACCCTCTATTCCTGTTATTAATTTCAAGTTTTGTTGGCCGTTCGTTCTTCTCTTTTTTTCAGCGCGCACGTCGTATGTCGGCGAGGTCTTCTTTCGCAACGACTTTGACTGGTTTGCCTTTCTTTTGCTTTTTTTTTTACCAAAAGGCCAGACGGGCCGATACAGGATATAGTACAGTCTATGGTGCAGTGTGGTTAACTTGCGACGTTTTTATGTTTTCTGCGACTGATTATGCGCTTCTTTTCTTGCTGAGACCTACATTTCTATACCTATTGCGACTCACTACCGCATTCCAAAGTAATGATGTTGCTCCAGCAAAACTTTTTGTTGGGCTAGTTGGTGCATTACTGAAGTACTATAGCGCCAAACAGACGACACAAGAAGAAGAGACACGGACGAGCGCTGTTGATGATGTTGCCTTTTTGTTAAGATGATGTTGCCTTTTTGTTAAGAGGTCACATACATAAATATCCATGATACTGAAGCAGCGCACTTAAAACTGAGAGGCTCACGCACGCACGGAAAAGGGCCTACAGAAAGGCTGTACAACGCGCCTATGTATGTCCTTTCTTCATGTGTGCGTGAAAATGTGAGTTCCAAGTGAGCTGCTTCAAAAATCACTGCCTAAGCACTCCGTACAGATGGTTAACCAGCGAAGCTGAAACGTGTGGCTCCGATGTTTATCACTGGGTTAATCCCGTCGGTTCATTAAACGATGGCTCGGTAGGCTGCCGGATCCTCGGTATGCACTTGCTGCTTGCGCTCTACCGCACGAGCTTGTTCTTGTGCCGGCTGCATCAGCACGACGTAGACAAGCTCGTTCCCGATACCGCTAGCAGCGTTGCTGATCGAAAGCTGCTGCTCTTCGGGAGTATGTATGACGCGTGGCCTAGCGATTTCGGCGCAAGAGAGAAACTGCTGCGCAAGCGCTCGGCTGCTACGAAGAGCAGCGACGTCACTACTGGCGCAGCCAATCACGCACCACTCTTCCTCTTTCTCTTTCGCACATGCGCACGGGGTTGCGCCGGATGAGTTTTCGGCGTACAGGCGACAGAGGGACGGACGGATGGAAAAACCGTTAGGCATATAAAGCTTCGCTGTAATATCATGGGTCACCAACTAGTCCATGAAAGTCTATTAAGCAAAATCATTTCTATTTGCTCGGGTTCTCTACCTCTCCGTACTCTTTAGGACCCACACCGTGTCATCGCCCCGATTGTGACAGCTACCTGCAAGGCCAGAGCTTGAAGCTTCTTCATTCGGAGGGAAGTGCTGTCTGTCGAGATGATGGCGTTGCTTGGGGGATTCACCCGGTCAATCAGCCACGGAATGAAGTTATGCAGAATTCTGAGCACAGAATGGCAGCACCAAGTTCGCATCTACAAATATCATCTTTTCCTTCTGCTCAGTGTTTCGTTACTTCCTGCTGTTTCAAGGTACAAATGGCTGGTGTTTTTTAAGGTCATCGTTAGGTCCCGCGAAAGATCCCGCGGCAAAAAAAGAAAAGAACGTTGTCCATTGTGTCGGCCAGCGCCTGTGTATATCATCTTACGTCTGTGCGTCAACGTGTCAGTTTTAAGTGCGCTGTTTCAATATCATGGCTCACCAACTAGCCTATCAGTATTTATTAAATAAATATCCAGATGCCAGATACATCAAACACGCGTTTGAAATCTGCGAACAAGATCTTCTCATCAAAAAACATATTTCAAAAACGGGAAGCACCTTTTGCAGTGGAGCATCAAACTAAGCAGTTGCATAAAACCATGTTGGTGTTGTTTCTTTTAAATGAAAATTAAACTTCTTCAAAAGCCTTTCACTGAGTCATAGACGACGTCAGCTTATAGCAGATTACTTGCTTGCCAGTTGAAAATAACAATCGTACTGCGTCCGGAAATAAATAAGCAATGAATCTCGTAATTTTATGTACTGTTCTTTGCGCACATACGCCGCGAAATTGGTAAAATCTATAAAAATTCATGACTTCCTAAGGACGTCATCAAAGAGACAGAGGGCTTGATATTAAAAAAAAAGTAATGTTCAGCTTTTACGCTTTTTACTAAGGAGTGAGGAACAATCCTTTTTCTGGGCGAAAAACCTCGATAGAATTTCTCATCATCATCAGCAGCAGCAGCCTATTTTATGTACACTGCAGGACGAGGGCCTCTCCCTGCGACCACGGCGGCCGCATTTCGATGGGGGCGAAATGCGAAAACACCCGTGTACTTAGATTTAGGTGCACGTTAAAGAACCCCAGGTAGTCGAAATTTCCGGAGTCCTCCACTACGGCGTGCCTCATAATCAGAAAGTGGTTTTGGCACGTAAAACCCCATAATTTCAATTTTTTTTCAAATTACTTATGTCCTGTGCTAACCGATTCCAACTAGCGCCCGCGAATTTCCCAGTTTCATCACCCCACCTAGTCTTCTGCCGTCCTCGACTGCACTTCCCTTCTCTTGGTACCCATTCTGTAACCCTAATGGCCCACCGGTTATCTAACCTACGCATTTCTATGCTGCAGTTTTGAACGAGCTAACAGCACGTCAACGTTCACCACTTTCTCTCTATCCTATAAAACACAAGGCTGAGCAGTGACTACGCATGCTCTTGTGCTCATCGCAAATTGTTTCGATGTTCAAAGCACAGCCGAATAAGCATCGAATAAACAGCAAATCAAAAACAAAAGAACAAGTAAACAGTAAAACTGCTGTAAAAGCGTAAGATTCGTCAGACCAAGTGGACTGTTACGATTATATATATATATATATATATATATATATATATATATATATATATATATATATATATATATATATATATATATAAGAATGAGATGTCCTGTTCAGTCCGCCATATTAATGACCTTTCCCTTATCTTCACGGAGGTTCCGCTTCACACTTCACAATATACAGAAAACAGCTAGAATTTACAGCCATGGCGTTATTTTCAAAAATTAATGTGGGTTTCCGGTGCCACGACCACTATATGATTATGAGGCATGCCGTAGTGGGGGATTCCGGATTAATTTCATGCCATCAAGCTTATCATCTGGGGAGCAGCATGTCAGGTGTATGGCAAGGCAAATACCTCCAGCGCCTATTAAACAATCTTTCTCATATGACTTCATTTTTGCAATCTGCATGTTTAGACAGCCTAAAGTAAACAACTGTCTGCTGAATCGTAACCGCCTGTACTGTTTACCAACCATACATATCCGACGAGCAAGTAGAAAACTAAAGGAACGATCCTTTCATATCGTGCTCTCAGCCGGCGTTTGATCCTTTTGAATCACCTGCTTTCACGCGAAGTTTTCGATTTAACGCTGTTTCCTCGGGTTATACTGCCGCGGTCGCCAAAATTCGGGTGCGAACAATAAGATTTCATCAATTTCTAATGTGCCCGCGGAAAGCAAAATTACTCCATGGAGATTCATACAGAAGACTTGAAATCGGTTGTGAAAACAGTGTATGACTCTTTGCGTTTCCATGGTGGCCAAAGTAGCCGCCGCGCAGTGGGCACAATGCCGCGAACAAATTTTACATGACGACGGAAGTGACGCACGCTTCTAGTGCCATTTCCGCCCGAATCCGCACCTCAGCGGCAGAGCAACCGTGATCCAGGTCGGAGTGAGTTGATCCAGAATGACCAGTAGAATTCCCGCTCCAGATAAATCAGTAGAAACAGGATACGCTACCGCAAAGCGAAAATTGTGCTCCAACTCGGCCAGTGGAAAACACCATAAGGAAACCTAATTCCTTTTCTCTTTTACGCAGGCAACTCGATAAAAAATAATGAACAGCCCATGCAAAGCCAAAATATAATAGCTCGGAGTTCGAATGTATGCATTGAACAGTGGGGGCCAGCAAGACATTAAATTTGTTTTCTCGGTCGGTTTCTAAGATTACGTCAACACAGATACCTACACTTTCAATTTAGTAAATATGTTAGACATGTCAGTCCAAGTTTTGTTTCTACTCCTTAAAGCACAGGTTGGGAGCATAAAAATCTGTAACAAATTGGCGGTTTCTCAAGACATCACGAAATTCACTTGTCAGGTTTTTGCCAAAGAAGGGTAATAAAAGGTGGCATACAGTTAAAGGCTCTCTTTCTCTAGGCGAGTAATGTGAAACTTCATCACTTTAGTTTCCTTCCATACTGTCAAGTGTTGACGAGCTACGTGATCCATTACAATATTTACTGTAATTTTAAATATAGTTGCTCCTTCTTATGGTAATTTGTGGAGTCACTTAATCAAATGATAGTTTTTGCATGAAGCGGACGCTGTAACTCTAATATAGTTTCTCTCGTAATAATTTTCTGCAGAATAAATTATATCATATTTAGTGTAATCTGACATTTTCATTGCCACATAAATTTAAGAGGAAGCTTTAGCTCGGGCCCAACTCCGACGCGGCCTATTCAAATACATGTAAAAACGCAAAAACGTTTTTCTGAGATAACTCCTGGACCGATTTTGATGAAATTTGTTGCATTTGAGAGAGTAAGATGAATTCTAGTGACTGTTGGAAGCAGAATTTTGATTTAGGGCTTGAATTTTGTCAGAAAGATTTTCAAAAATTCAGGAGTTTGAAAAAAATAGAAGCATGAAGTTTACAAACTAATAGCTCTGCATCAAGAACAGATATCGCGGTTCTGTAAACGGAATCCGGTAGATCATTAAAAGCGGACAAATATTATATGTCATTTTACATCTTACGTGAATTTGTTACATTGTTTACGAGGTTTCTGCAAAAGTTGTAATTACATATTAACACATTTTTTGAGGTTCATGTGCGACATATCAATTTTGTCCGCTTTAGATGTGCTGTCAGATACAATTCACAGAATTGCGATATCATTTTTTCTTGTTGAGTTACAGAGTTGTAAACTTGATAGTTTCGTTTTCTGAAAATTTGCAATTTTTGTCAATTTTTTATAAAAGATTAACGACCTAACTCGAAAATTCGAAACCAACAGTCACTAGATTCTAAGTTTTTCTTTTAAATGCAGCAAACCCAGTCAAATTTGGTGCAGTGGTTGCCGAGAAAAACGAATTCTCCTTTTACATGTATTTAGATAGGAGCACCCGAGCTAAAGCTTCCTCTTAAAGTGCAAAGGCACAGGTCCATAAATGTAGCGAAGATACAAACCGAGAAACACGAAAAATCCGGCAGAGCCCATCTCATGATGAATATGACACTAATGCGATTAGTACTGAAGCACTGTAGTGACACACCATATTTCCACCGCATGAATGCGTTATGTATGAGGCGTGTATGTAGCTCGGTTCTTCGTTCGCATTTGCCACTGAACATACTGCGCCATCTAGCGTCGCCGCCGCTAAGTCCGCGCTTAGCCTGCGTGTGAATATATATTCAGAGAACCTTGCCTGAGTAAGCATGACGCTAGTTTGATTCCGCCCAGCACCGCAGCAGTGTTTCATTTTTTTGTCATTGCAGAGCGGCACACCCAGTTACTCAACCTGCTGCCAACGAGGTCCGTTGAAGAGAGGCGCGCATAGGTATGCGCGCCTCTCTTCAACGGACCTCGTTGCCACATACCCAGGGAGCCCAGTTGCTCCCACGGTTAGTTGTGAACACTGTCCCCTCAGCACAGCAGCCTGATGCTGTACCCGTTATACTATGGGCTATCCCGATTGCCCAAGCTGGTGCGAAAACGGTTACAGACAGACAGACAGACAGACAGACAGACAGACAGACAGACAGACAGACAGACAGACAGACAGACAGACAGACAGACAGACAGACAGACAGACAGACAGACAGACAGACAGACAGACAGACAGACAGACAGACAGACAGACAGACAGACAGACAGACAGACAGACAGACAGACAGACAGACAGACAGACAGACAGACAGACAGACAGACAGACAGACAGACAGACAGACAGACAGACAGACAGACAGACAGACAGACAGACAGACAGACAGACAGACAGACAGACAGACAGACAGACAGACAGACAGACAGACAGACAGACAGACAGACAGACAGACAGACAGACAGACAGACAGACAGACAGACAGACAGACAGACAGACAGACAGACAGACAGACAGACAGACAGACAGACAGACAGACAGACAGACAGACAGACAGACAGACAGACAGACAGACAGACAGACAGACAGACAGACAGACAGACAGACAGACAGACAGACAGACAGACAGACAGACAGACAGACAGACAGACAGACAGACAGACAGACAGACAGACAGACAGACAGACAGACAGACAGACAGACAGACAGACAGACAGACAGACAGACAGACAGACAGACAGACAGACAGACAGACAGACAGACAGACAGACAGACAGACAGACAGACAGACAGACAGACAGACAGACAGACAGACAGACAGACAGACAGACAGACAGACAGACAGACAGACAGACAGACAGACAGACAGACAGACAGACAGACAGACAGACAGACAGACAGACAGACAGACAGACAGACAGACAGACAGACAGACAGACAGACAGACAGACAGACAGACAGACAGACAGACAGACAGACAGACAGACAGACAGACAGACAGACAGACAGACAGACAGACAGACAGACAGACAGACAGACAGACAGACAGACAGACAGACAGACAGACAGACAGACAGACAGACAGACAGACAGACAGACAGACAGACAGACAGACAGACAGACAGACAGACAGACAGACAGACAGACAGACAGACAGACAGACAGACAGACAGACAGACAGACAGACAGACAGACAGACAGACAGACAGACAGACAGACAGACAGACAGACAGACAGACAGACAGACAGACAGACGGACGGACGGACGGACGGACGGACGGACGGACAGACAGACAGACTATGCCGCCCGTCACAAAGGTGCAAAATGAAACTGTGGCGTTGAGGACGAGCCATTCCCTTCGATACTTCAGCACATTAGCAGATCAGAAAAATTGTCGAAGTCGGCGCATCCATTTATTTTCCCTCACGTGAACATATATATGCACTCTAAGACTTCATAAATCTCTTGCAGGCATGCATCAATCTTCATAGATGTCGAAAGGTGAGTCCCGAGAAAAAGGTCGACGGCGGTATCAGACTCATCTTCGCCAAGAAAATGACAGCCTTCCTACAGAAATGCAGTCTGGCTGGTTATACGCCTTGGGTTATAGGAAAAAGGTGCTCTACTCTTTCACGCGGCATTTATACGGTTAATTGCAATAACACGTTGCTCTACTAACCTTAATCTAAATATACAAACGTGGTACGTAAATGTTCCTCATTCAATACCGCAATAACATTCGTCATCAGTGTTTTTTTCTTTAAGCTGGAGCTTCTTTACTCATCAGGTTAACGCTCACCGGAACCCGCTAATGTTACTGGTTTTTCCGCACACATACAGAACCTGTCGAGAGAACCACACAAAAAAAAAATTCATGCAAAAGAGACGCCGAACCAATGGCAACAGACTGTGAGTAAATGGCCTCAGCAGAAGCTAATTGGAGGAAACGCTTGAGCGCTAACCTCACTCGGGCCGCTGTACCCTCAGGGTGAGCTGTCAGGGACAGTGCTGATCTTTGTGCACCTCCACGGCGTGAGCAGTAAGGGAGGCTGGCGTTCTAATCAACTTCCAAGGGTGCTGTTTGTTCAGCGAAATGAACGTAATGCATCCTCGCGCACCGTACCACTGTCGTTGCACTAGGCGCTGACGTTGCTTTGTCAAGAAACAGGTAGTATTTTAGCGCGCGTCTTTACATTGTTTCCAGAGTAAGTTCCATTGACAAACAAATTTCGTTTCTCGCTCCCTCCTCTTCCGTGGCCCCCCTCTGATCAAGCAAAACCCGACGATATTCTTTCTCCAATTCAGTTTTCTCCAGCGACCAACGCGTGCTATAGCAACGGCCTTTCCTTTGCATATCTTAATTTTTTTTTGCGCCATAAACAGTTTCTTCATTGTAAAAAGTAAAAACGTGAGAAATACGAGATTCCATTCGCTCTCCTTAGCTTACTTTTGACTTCAACCTCTCTAAGAACGCATCAATATTCGGAGCATAGCTATTCCTGCGGCTCCTAAGTCACTTATTGGGGCAGAAATTAATCTTTTCACACCCGCCAACACCTCTAACTTTGCGCACAACTAGTAACAGTCATGTACCGACATCCCTGACTGTGTCCAACGATGATAACGTGGCGCCACCGATGGCAGCAGCTGTGTTATGACAGCGCTGATGACACAAGAAAAACGATTACGATGACGACTGCACTACTTCAGCAATCTCCGGTTCATTAGCATTGCTAACTGAGCTAGGTCGAAACCACGAGGTGCACATGTTTTTCGTCATTACCATATGATCGAACACCTGAGTGACACATATTATAGCCACTTGCGTCATCGTTTCGCGACATCGCCTGCAGCACCTCCCGTAGCAGTTTCACGATTATTAGAAACAGCAGCAGACCGAGACAGCTTGCCGCCGTCTCAGACGTACGTCACGCAAAACTCGAACCAAAGATTTCGTCTCATTTTCTTCGCTGCCTTAGGTGAAGCTGACGCTGCAAAGTGACATGGCGATGAGAACGACGTCTATGACGACGCAATGAGAACAACGACGATAGCAGAATGACGCGTAATATATTGGGTAGATCAGCGGGTACAGTAAAGACAATTTCTAGCTCTGAGCTCCCTCATAACTGTAAAAAGGAAGAGGCTTGTTTTTAAATCGCATTTTTTCTCGCTATTTCAAAGCTACACCTGAATATTGTTAACCACCTAAATGTTGGTTAACCTTAGAGTGTTGTTAGTTGAAGCATGGCAAACAGTTGTAGAATAAGACAAGGCTGCTGGCTACCAACTGAAGTTCATTTAAGAAACGAACGTGTAACAGTTGGGTTCACACGGGTTGGCGTCTCTCCCGACTGAAATTCAGCCGATAATCGGCGCTCAGCCTTTGCTCTTTTAAAGCGAAGCTGTCTTTGCCGAACCTCCCAGATCTTCTTGACCATGGCTGCTGGTTGGACGCTGCTTACTCGCCGAATTTACGTGTATATACACAAAGGTAATGTAAAGGCATTCATGAAGTCAGTCACATAAGCCGGGCATCCTGACCACATATGTCCAGAGCTCTTTTCTGCGTGAAAAGAAAATAACTTCCTCATGAAAACCTTCATGTAGAGTGTCGGCTCAAAGGCCTCTCTAAAGGGCACCCATCTGTTAATAGAATGGTTATTTATATTTCACGAATTCCTTGATTTATATTAGTTTCTGTAATTTGCCCATTCAGTATGCGCCACTGGAAGTGCGTCTATTCATGGCCGATACTCTGAAACGGGTATGTGCCACTGTGGCAAAAAACGTACAGAATTGCTTATTATTGCTTCATACGTGTCGTACTTCTATTTCCATACACCTGTCATCACCATATTGCACGCATCATCGTTATCTGTGAAGCATTTCATTAACCGCTTTACTTAAGCTTCACTGCACCTAGATTCCAACATGTGCGTTCGATCTGCATGAGGTTTCCTCGTACAACATTTTGTGCTGCTTCTGCCAATATTGTTTCTGCATTGACGAGCGCAAAATCGCCTGTCGGAGGTCATTTACAATTGAACTCCAGTTTAACATATATATCCGCTGCTGCCGTGTATTTTGCTAATGTGCTTTAAAGAAACGAGTTCCACGAGTATCGTGCGAGTGGTGCATATCCACGTTTCGAGAATGTCCCGCAGCTCGAAGCTCGAGTAGCACTGCAAGTGTAGCGTGACCTGCAGGGATTGCCTCTCTGACAAGTACCTAAGCAGCGCTTCCGTTTATTTTAAGACCTATTTATATTATTGACGCCTTATAAACAACTTGAGTGTTTTTGCAACTGCGTATATCATATCTTTCTCCCGACCTTTGTAGTAGCATCTCAAGCCACCCGCCAGCCAGGCGGGCATCTCCAGCTCCTCGTTGAAATCAGCGTCTCTCATTCTCTTGAAGTAGTAAAGGCAAGGCGCAGAAGACTAGGACTCAAGAAGAAGAACACAAACGACAGGACCGGCGCCACTCACAATTAAGTTTACTTACGCAACAAGCCGGCCTTATGTAGGTTATTCACGCCGAGTCGCGCACAAAGCTTTAGAAGTAAAAAACAGCAATCTATCGACCACTCAGGAATCTTATCTGGCACATAATACCGAATGAGCAAACAAGAACCACATGTGGATCAGCACAGGAGGCAATTGATCTAGTATAGTCTTTTTCCAAGCCAACGGGGACAAAAACCAGACATAAAAAGTACCGTCTACGCTTCACTACCAAACTATCCACAACATAACACACTTCAAACGCCTAAGGCCCAGTCAGTGATAAAACCCGCACGACTATGGGAATAATGACCAACGAATAACACGGAAAAAACATGAAAAATGCGTCTAAGTACAGTGTCTGCGTCAAAACTAAAATCTCTAATCGTCACTCACCTAAAAAGTTGATAAAATTTTGTCTCCCTTGGCTTGGAAAAAGACTATACTAGATCAATTGCCTCCCGTGCTGATCCACGTGTGGTTCTTGTTTGTTCATTCGATATTATGTGCCAGATAAGATTCCTGAGTGGTCGATAGATTGCTGTTTTTTACTTCTAAAGTTATGTGCGTGACTCGGCGTGAATAACCTACATAAGGCAGGCTTGTTGCGAAATAAACTTAGTTGTGAGTGGCGCCGGTCCTGTCGTTTGTGCTCTTCTTGAGTCCTGGTCTTCTGCGCCTTGCCTTTACTAGTTCAAGCATGAACCAACTAGCCCAAGCCTGAGTTTTACTTTACTCTCATTATCTGCCTCTCTTTGCGTGCGTGCGTGCGTGCGTGCGTGCGTGCGTGTAAGTATATCTGTGTGTGCGTGCGCCTAACAGGCAGAACGGCACATGCGTAACAGCAGTATTATAGTTTTTTTCGGAGTAGTTCCGTGTCTTCGGTTTGAGCCTTGCCCTGTCCAAATGCGCTGCTCCAAAGAAAATGAAAGCTGGTGCCCTAGTTAGCATATCCAAGGAACGGCAGTGGAAATTACAACCACGGCATTGTTTTCCTCAAAATAAAAAGCGACCAGTCAATAATGCACCATTACAATGGAAAATGGAAGGAGGAATACTGAGAGTCTAAACATAATGCTGAAAAATATAATACAGCCAACATACATGAATTTAATGTAGGATTTAAAGGTTAGGAAGTAAACTGCACGAGAGTAAAGCAAAGTACACCTGACGGATGTAAAAAATTAAATAAGCAATGAACTAAAGAAAAATGCAGGTTCAAAAGAAGGCTTGTTTTTAGTGCTTCCGGCTGCTTCGTCGTCTGAGATCATATACGTAAATAAAAATGATCATACGTAGTTTTACAACTATCGCGCATTGTATTTCTGCTTCTTATTTCTTCTGCTCAATTTACTTTTCAGAGAAATCGCTCCAAAGCGTAGTTATCGCAAGGAAAGCGGACGAAAAGTTCAGGTTCACATGTAATTGATTGTACTTTCCTCCAGAGATGATGATACAGCGCAGAGCCTGAATATCTAAGAAACCGTGATCTGCCTTCGGGCTAAATTGAAGCTATTCCAAGCTTCCTTCGTATAAAAGGACCGAAGAACCAGTGCAAGCCTTCACCGCCACTTCTTCCCTCTACCATAATGGCACTTTCCTTTGCTGTTGCATTCCCTTCTACTAAATAATTTGCCGTGTTTATTTGTCCTGTCGCTCGCTTATTTTATGTGTTTATGCATGGCTTCTTTCTCTTAGACTAAAAAAAAGAAGAGACGATCTGAAAGCGTAGCGAAAATGGCGTTTACACGGAGGACATGTAAGGCTACGTGGATATATTTTTCCTCTAGTATGGCGAGTTTCAGTAGACCAATCAACACTGACAAAACAAAAGAATTGATAAAAAGATTGTGAGTTCCCTTTTTATTAGAACCTTGGGAGTAGCTGAGTGTACGGCGATTTAGGAGGCAGACACATGGGCAATATTTTTTTGAAAGAAATTTTGAAAATCGTATTTCACTCGATGTACTCGTCATCGAATTTCAACGCTCACCCACCGAGTAGCGGTTTTGACGTTTCGCTGCTAAGCTCGAGGGGGCAAGGTCATATGCCGTCTACAGCGGCCACATTTAGATGGCGACGATGTATGAAAGCGTCCGTGCGTCGTGCCTTGGATGCATGTCAAAGAACCCCAGGTCGGCAAAATTAATCCAGAGTGCCCCACTAAAGAGCGCATGATAATCATATCGTATTTGTACAGGTTAATCCTCAGAATTTAATATAGTACAATATAATTCTAGCGCTCAATTCGGGCAACATCTCAACCAAGCCCGCCGAGATTCAAGAAATAGCGTCAGACGGAAACGCTCCATGACGAAGTATGAGGCATAGTTTGGAGGTTGGGTTGGGTACTGTAGAAACCAGAAATGCCGCATCAGTATCCGCTCAGAGAGCACGACCTTTCCCTTTCAATCTTTGTCGCACTTTGCGTCACGGGCTATTTCCGTCTGATATCATAACGGGGCCGCCTCTTCTGCGCTCCCGGCGCGCTCGGCGTTGATATTCACTGGCTTGAGAGTTGAAATTCTATGGTGAGTATCTCGAATTAGTTGCGATTCTCCAATCAAAAAAATTGGGATACATTAAAATGTCCTGTAAATGATTTTATGTCCGTCTTGCCTGGAACCCCCACTGCAAGAACACCTAGTTCGGCATACGTTCATGCTCTTCTTATAAGAAGCTGCATAGTTCAATAAAACCCTCTATGTTACTGTGATTATCAAGGATATTATTATTCACAGAGAAGTACAGTCCCTCGCGCACAATGAGTACTTTCTCTACGTGTATGAGATATGTTGTATCTTGTCGTGGAGTGATGTCTTTGACGTCTGTTTTTTTGTTACTCTGGCGATGAGCTTCTACAACATGGCGGAACCTTCACCGTCTCACATCAGGGGCTTATTTTGGATCGTCAAAAAATAAAAAATGCATGGCTTACCAAAAAGCTAGATAACTATTTTGGTGCATTGTAAGTTTAGGACCCTATAGTGTAAATATTACTACGGCTCGATCGCATTCTTCTTTATCACCTACCGTTAACGGCCGGCCAATGCCGGTGATTAGGTTGGTGGATCTCCACTCTGCCCACTGATGAAGAACGGAGAGGAATAGCATTGAGTTGTAATTGTCACGTAATCCCAGCTCAGCAGCGTGATTTGGCAAACAGTCCTTCGGCGGTTCGACTTGGCTTGGCAGGTCGTGCGAAGACTGCACGACAGTGGGGTTCTTTAGTGGAGTCATTCACTTGGGACTATACAGTCTGCATGACTTTCCTTTTTTTTCCCCACCATCGTGAAAACGCTCTTCTTAGAAAGAAAGACTGATGGATTGAATAATGAACCAGGGCCAATGTAATGGGCAATTCCTTTCACTAGGTTCTACTCCTTACCTATCGTCCGCGGCACATGGCCGGCCGATTCTGGCGATGTCCAACAGTCAGACTTTTTTGAAGCACGTTATTACGGTATTGTGACATTCCCTGTGGGTGGCGTAAATCGCACTATGTTATAAGTGTGCCGCAAAAACCATAGCTAGAAAGACATTCAGTAAATGGCCCCGTAATATCGCATGCATCTGACATTCGTATGAACGGATACGGGGAATCAGGAAATCGGACCGTGCAGCTCGATAACCCGACGAAAATATCACTAAGCATTCAGAATGTCGTGTAACAGTGCTTGGCCCACACTCTCTGTCAGTCACGCACAACAAAAGGCACAGCTAAGCTGCAAAATAATAACTGCAATGGGGGCAAATCTTCTATCATATACCCTGGTTCGCACTGGGCATGAACAAACGTGTAGCACTCGTTATAATACCGGAGGTCTGAAAATGTACACAATACACTAACATGAAGCAAATAAAAAACTGACTCCAGCGGCTCTCTTTTATAGCTGAGGAAGAAATAACAGGGGCTTATGTGCTCGCCCTGGCACACTCTGTGAGGACGGGAAGGAATCGGTTAGAGCGTCGGAAAGAATCTGTCCAGTAGAGTCGAAGAAAACAAAAAGAAGTGAAGGCGTAATGGCGTCGTTGCTTCAAACAGAGGCTATCAGAATTTTAAAGAAAAAGAATGCGCATTCACCGCTTTCTTTTGCTGGCTTTTTATATGCACATCGATTGCTTTTGGGGGCTGCAGCGATGACCTGCAGCCGCTCTTCGCCGCGGTTCACTTCTGCGCTTATTGGACAAGCCATAATAAGCTCAAGTTTACTACAGAAGCTGGACCTGTTCCCTGGTCCTGTGAAGCAGACGGAATGCCTCAGTTATATGCATGCGCTTAACTAATGCACTAACAGTATTGTTTTCACGCGGTGCGCCGTTGAACCTTTCGAGTAACATGCTTAAAGAGACTAAACTTCAACGCGTATGTGGCCACGAAACTACAAATGTTCTACTCACACTCGTGTGGCATTCCTTTTGCTGAGCCAATGAGCAAAGGTAACCAGACATAACGTATCGAAACTAGTGTAAGGCGTCATCAATGGCGACGCCATAAACAAATAATCCACAAATATCGCTTGTACACATTTTTTTTTATTTAGCAACCCCATACTAACCAGTCGCATGCCTGCAACTGCAGAAATAATATTTTCGTTGACGTATTGGGTCACCGTTTATATTTGCTGATGCCAGTCACAGTAACAAACGGTGAAATCCAGGCTAAGGGTGCTCTGGATAAGGCGTGCTTCCGTGACGATATCTGTGACCCACAAGTGATGAGGCGATGCAAGACAACAATGGATGCAAAAAACTTCCTGTATCTGAATGCATACACTGTAAATAACTTGCGCCCTTAAACTTGCATAGGATGTAAAATAATGCGTAACTCACTGTCTTACACACCTTTTGGGTGTAACGGTGTAAGGGTGTGTTTGAGTGTGTAAGGGTGTCTTCTAACATTAGAACGTTAGAAGACGCGTCCTGTGTTGCTGCTCCCTGATCCCAACTGAGCTTAGAGCTGTTGAGTTAAATCATTTGGAAAAAACTCGGAACTCACACGAGAGGACGAGAGCGCTGCTTCATGGGCTGAAGGCTTATAGGTTTGAAAACAGATATCAGGATAAATGCGAACGCCAGCAAGCCCAAAGCAGTTAGAGTGCATGCGTGCGTTTCCAAGTTCGTCCCCGAAGCTTCGTGCATGATCAGAAACATATTTCTACGACTAAGCCACACACTGAGACTGGCTACGAAGTGACAGTTCACGTCGCAATGCAGTGTAATTATGTGTAACATGTTTTACGGTCAGGGTTCTTTTTTTTCTATATCGCCTTTCAATTTATGCACTAAATGTCGCGTTTTATATCTTACAGCAATTGGTGCTTATGGTGTGCATCGATTGCCAGTGGCACTTTCAGAAATAAGTACGAACGTTTGGTCTGAAAAGGAATAGGTTTTGTGAAAACTGCAAACATGCAGGTTTTAATTACAAAGGTACAATCAGTAACAATCACGTATCACCGTGACACTCATGTCTTCGATGTTCGAACATGTCTTTACAAAGCTCACTGTCGTCGCCTTTCTGACCTCCCTGCCTTTCCTCTCTGTCGAGTATGCAAGTTGATGGAAGTAATCACTACAAACTCAAGGGAGCCCAGAGGCCGAAATGACAGCCAGAAGATCACAGAGCCCCGAATTGCAATACAGAAAAAAGGGACAAAAATATAAAAAAGACGCCACCGTATTTGTTTGAGGCGAAAAAAGAAAAACAGTTCGTTAGCGAGCTGGGAGGTGTAAACATTCGCCTCATTGCAGGAGCCTGCTTCTCTGAATAGCCAGGTCACGTCCCCCTTGGAGATCCTTGTAGCAGACTCGCAGTGTACATACAAGCCGAACCTATAGTACGGCAGCTTTAGAGGTGCTTCGAATGCAGCAGCTGTACCTTTTCCTTATGTACGCCGTTATAGAACACTAGAAGCGGGATCGCTAGTTTTTCGGCCTTCCACCATAAGTTGGTTTTAAGCTTCATTAGTGTGACCGCTGGTTGATTGGCCAGATTGGGAAGTTAGAGAACAAATGTGGCCTACCTTTGGTCCACGCCACGTTGAACTAGCTTTTGTTGCTGGAAGATGAATACGCTGGTGCCCTGCATTTCATCCAGATCAATTTCCCGTTGACTTAGCCGCTTACGAAGTCAGGGGCCCTCAGCATGTACCGCATGCTCCTGAGCGGTTAACAAATAATGGTACTGAATTTCTATTGTGCTGTTGCAGCAGCCGTTGCGGCGGCAATGCGATTGTCGTAAAGCCACGTTGGTGGCAAGTAAGTGTGTTTTTTTACTGGGTCTGGCTGCAGCCAGCTTTCCAACAATTTTTCACAGCATAGCGTTTACCAGTCCACGTATCACGACACATATATACTTCCCGAAATGCTATCAAAGTTATGTAGGAAAGTGCGTAATGCTACTGTAGAATTAGCCACTCACACATCCACACAGCTCGCAAAAGCGGTATTTTATTTACGAGCACATTCTTCCTGCAAAATAGAAACAAGAGGCATGAGGACAAAAATCATCGCTTTGTCTTACATGAATTTCAAGAGCGAACGTTCAATAATCAACTTTTTCAACTAAACGTTCAAGAGAGCATACGCTATGGTATCACCATAGTTTCAGAAGTAAGAAAAGCGTAGCGCGTAATGTTGTATGGATAGATCTTCACATACAAGGAGCGTATGATCAGTGTCTGAAAGCTTTGTTTGAAAGTACCTCTGTTAATGTGCAAGTACGGACTATTTCTATGCCAGTGCTGAAGCAGCAAAGTAACACACACAGTTGGCATGGCAACACAGAGATCAATCTCTTGATATCAAAACGCGCCTGCCGTCTTCTTAACGCGAAAGCAAAGCCGTTTCTTGTAGCGTGGCTCGAAGAAACTATGAACCTACTCGTGAGCATACGTACATCATACAGTCGAGATTCTTCACTCAAACAAACTGATGCATGCACACATAAGCCACATCGAATCATCACATCGCAATCGAAGTGGGACCGCGCCACTAGCAGTGCTGCAAAATGATACAGCAAGCATCACTCTTATCTGTCCTCATAACCACACAACCCCTCTTCCCCTTCACCCCTGTGCAGAGTAGCAGGCTCAAAGTGCCCAGGCCAACCGAACTGCCTTTGCTTGAACTATATATATATATATATATATATATATATATATATATATATATATATATATATATATATGTAATGAAGTCCATGTCATAGAGCATGACACTTAGGTTCACCTTTAACGTCACCGTAGATGGGCAGTACGGGGAGGAGGAGTAGGAATAAACTTTAGTTTAGTACAGCAGATTTATGAGACCTAGGCCTCTCTACGTAGATGATGGCCTCGAGCGCTTGGGCCATGGCATAGGGAGGCAAAATTCATTTAGTCACAGTGCAACCACAATATGAGGCTCAAGTTTTCGAAAACTTGACACCCACGCGCCCACTTCCCCTGCGACCTTCTCAGCAACGTCGTCGTTTCTAAATGTCCGGCAGAAGTGGTGGGGAAGTGCGCCACTGCAAGATGACCTGTTGTGCCATGTGCGCAGTGACCTCCCTCCGGTGATCGCGTGATTCTTTGGCCGCGTCAATTCAGGCCTTAGGTGAACACACTCAAATTATCGCCGTCGATTTAAAACATGCAGTATTTTCCACTGGCCATTTGCGATGCAGTAAACAGAGCACAACAGGTGACATTTATTTAAGAATGAAGGTGGCGTCTCTACATCAATGTAAACTTTGATGCTGAGACACGGTTATTTCCTAAAGGCTCTAATTCATGGGGACCTGTGAGCCACTGTCTGTTATACGTGCATGACCTATAGTGCGGGTGTTCCTGTTAATCACTGCATAAAATGTCGTTCTTGAACTACAACAGACACCCGACTTCTGAATGAAACTGCGCGAAAATAAAGTGTTAAAAGAAAACATTCGCCCAACTTGAACATTCTGCTTACAGCCTTAGGGCCACAATTACGTTTAGTATATGAAACCTCCCTCGCACATTTTTCAAGAAGCTTCTCGGCCTTTTGGCTAAGATCAAAGTGTTTCATAATGTATTCCAAATTTCAAATGATAACCTAATACATGAAATGCCACCGTGCGGCACCTGTTCGTCAACATCAACTGTCAGGCTGGGACAACATTTCTGGTATTGGAATTACTTTGATTGTCTCTTCTTTTTTCATTCCGATTCGTTTCGGCGCATACTTCAACCCACAATTAGATGCCTGCAGAGCTTTTCTGTTTCAACATCAACTGTCAGGCTGGGACAACATTATCGGTGTTGGCATTACTTTGATTGTCTCTTCTTTTTGCATTCCGATTCGTTTCGGCGCATACTTCAACCCACAATTAGATGCTTGCAGAGCTTTTCGGTTTGCGACAATATTTAAAGCAGTCCTACCTCACTGAAGGGCAGCGTCGCTCAGTTCCTATATACCAGAAGAATTCCGAGAACCGTCGACGAAATCCCGTGTTTGCAAGCAATTATGCAAATCAGTGCAGTATGCAGTATAGTGCAGCTGCAACCTCTGAGGAAAGGCCAACTATGCTGCGGGAGGTTCAAAGACTCGCTGTTGTCTCTGACACTCCATCTTAGCTCTGTTGGCAAGGGCGGCTTGGAAATCAAGCCGCCCTTGCTTGACTTGATTGCGTTCGTATTACGTTCCTTGTTCGTTGTTTTTTTCCTGGAAAGCAACCTAGCAACAGGTTTCACGCAGGAGAAATTTTCTTAGCCCTACGAATGCGGACGTTTCCTCGTTCTCACTCGGCCCACCTTTTATGGGAAGAACCTGTAGCGGCTGTGTTTTCATTCTTAATTCTGCTCGACTGGCCAGCCTTGTAAAGATAATGCTTTCAAAGCAATGAGATCTCAAATAAGGAAAACGCATACTGAATGCAACAAAATGTGCACAGAAAGGCACGATAAGTCCTTCTATAACGACTTTCTAAAGACATGCAAAAAAAAAAAACGCCGGCGCCTTTTCTATATTTTTCAGAGCTTACATATAGGACTTTGTTAATCAGCCTCTAAACGCTTACCAGCTACCTTTACCTTTAACCACTTATTTGACAATTTCGCGTAGTTTCCAGATGCTTAAAGATATTAGCATACATTAGTGAACCCTTTGCATGTTAGTTCATAGAGGTGTAAATACGCTTCCATTAATAAAGCGTTTGCCTGCGCTGCGCTCTTCGAATGGAATAAATTTCCACTGCATTTTCTTTTGGCAATTTTTCTTCTTGATTTTTTTTTAGACTGGGAAAGTGCCTTCAATTGAATTCTGTGAAAATTGCGTGAATTTTGCAATGCCAGTGCCGATTCCTATACTTGCAGTCACTGAGTGCAATTCTTTCACTATGTTGACACTGATATTGTCGAAGCATTTTCTTTTTTTTAACCATTGTTTTTAGTTCGAAGAGCTCATGACTGCGTCAGCAATGCGTCGGACCAGCCTTCGCAGAGTATCATGTTGTATGTTGTGGAGTATCAGTTGTCTCCAAGTTTGGCCAACATCATTGTCTCCACTCTTCCTGTGTGAGAGAGAGCCTCTTTAATAGATTCTGGGGAGGTATCCCGTAAGAGGCCACCTATTGGACACGTCCATTTCGTCTGCTGCTGAGGTTCTGAGTGGCTGAGGTGGGCTGCGCGTCCACAGCAGCAAGGCGCCACAGCCAATTAGCACTTCAGCAGCAGATAAAATGGACATGTTCACTAGGTGGACTCTTACAGAATCCCTCCCCTGGGGGAGTCGCAAAGCGTGCTACTTCATCAGACAGCTATGATTAATGATGTACTCATGAGCACAGTGCACAACACAGACACACCCAACATGTTCAGAACACACCACAAAACTCAACAAACAAAAGTGCCCTAATGAAACTAATGTGTCTTAGCCAACTTCAAAAGTGCCTTCGTTACGGTAGATGCACTGGCAGCGTTATCCATGGGCCAAGGACGTGTCTTAGTTCTAGTAACGACAGACTTTGATGGACATTTGGTGTGGGCGTTGTGGTGGTTCTTTCGAATGTAAATAGCCTGCAAGTGCTATTTCTACTGATTTATTGCCAAATCGTGATTTCATTAATTGCAGTTTCTGATTACTGCTTCGGACAATTGGAAGAACGATTCCGATTACAACTTTGGTAATATGGCCCGATTCATTTATTCTGTATTTCTCCAGGTTGTTCTAGCTTGGCTGGGGTAGGCTTTCTTTCTTTATTCTAACACTTGGCCAGCGGCATAAATAGTGACACGTACAGTTCCCATCACAATGGTCACTAACTAGTACAGTTGTTCGCTCATAAATGCATCACCACCGCTTTCTGTAACTCGCTACTTCAAGACAAATTTACGTACGCTTTGATATAGATAGTGTGGCGGCCACTTCGTGTTTCTCGCTATAGAATTCCCTTTTCCTGCTACCTATTATCAACCGATGCCGTCCTACTCGAGCTACCACTCCAGGTAAGGCGAACCTTATCAGTCACCAAGATGCAAAGCAAGGGCAGGCGTTCTCGTCTTATCGAGCATGGCCACTTTTCGCAACTACGGCCGCTGGATTCAAAAAAAGAAAGTGCGGCCGGCCGGGTCAGGTTGGCTGCAATGGGAGCGAACGTGTCAGTAATAGTTGCATTATGGGCCGCTTGGCTGTGCCGAACGGCGCTAGCTGCTGGGGATTGTAGGCGTCGTGCGAGGGCGTTCCAGGCGCATTCCGGGTGCATTTTCTATGCCCATCCCAGACAACAGTCTCCGGCTGTAGTGGCGCCACGGCTGATGACCGCACTTTCGATGGATGCGGCAGGCCGCGCCTTTTCTTTCTTTCTTTCTTTCTTTTTTTTTGTCAGTGTCCATGGCTGTGTCAGTGTCCATGGATTTTCATGTGTCCAACACATGAAAAGCTCCGCCCTGTGACTGAAACGGCTAAATCGCTTACGTCCAGCAGTTCCTGCCCCTGCCTTGCCTCAATGAAATAGGCACCCGCTTTCTTTATCCGGTTGGGCTTCGGCACATGGCTTAAGCTTTAGCGCGAGAGTTTGCTATGTAATGTGGGAATCTTCGCGTTACCTGTCGCGCGAATGGTGCCGAATTTCCCTGTGCAACAAGGGCATACAGAAGAAAGAATATGGTAACCAACGTTTACGTCGAACTCAAGGTTTGCTGCATAGAACATTCGTCCCCTTCTCTCCAGAGCAATTTTCTGGGAGAAGATGCTTTTGCAAAAGAATAACAATAAAAGGACACACGAGTGAGAGTTCATGACAAAATAAATATTTAGATAAACGCACTTTCTTGATTTCTGTAGGCTTCTAGGAATCTATTCTTTCGCTTTTTTCAGTACGCGAGATATGTATTTTCTTTACGAGCTTCTTCGTGCAATGAACCACGAAGAACAAAACCAAAAAAATGCCTGCGCATTGTTGATGCTGGCTATGACGTGACACGCAGAAGAATGCATAGAACGAGGTATAGATCGCAAAACTGTCGGTCCGTTAAACAGAAAGAGACAGCGAGCAAATGACTGGTTGACAGCGGACATCGCGCATGGTGGTTCGCAAGCTGTATGGGATAGCATGATACTACGTACAGAGAAAACGATGAACGACCGCAAGATATTGTCGCGCGTGGTTACATCGTTTGACGGGAAATCGATTGCCTGCCTGTCGATGACAGCAGCGTAGCGTTGAGCTCGTATCAGAGAACAGCGGATCAGACAGAAACCTTCCTTTCTAGTATCCGCAGAAGCTACCTGCGCACCATGTCAACAAAATAATGCTTAACAAAAGATGGGTTGAAGGGAAGCAAGCACTAGCTGCAGCAAAACAGTAAGCTTCCAGAATCCAGAAAGTGTCGATATACGGCGCGCCAGCTGTCAGGCGCTCGTATCGTCCGCTTCCTTTTGTCCTTTGTCCGGGATGCGCTGCTCACCCCTAGGAATATGATCAGTCACCTACTCGCCCAGCTTGGTGTTTCAAGTCAGCAAAGCACAGTATGGCCTTTCAACCGGCGTCGAACTTTTGAAAAGGTAGGTTGGAGGCCTGCCATGTTACATAATTGGCTCTTGTTGATATGGGCTTATCTGGTTCCTGCCGTCTTGGCACCGCCTCATTTTAATATTTCTTTTTGTTCTTTCATTTCCTTTTGTAGTTTCTCTGCCTTATTCTCTACGCTTTAGATTTTTTTCATTGTAATGCAAAGAAATGATATCCATCAACAGTTTTCTACGAAACAACACCACATGCTTGATTGATTGAGTGAGTTATTGATTGATTGATTGATTGATTGATTGATTGATTGATTGATTGATTGATTGATTGATTGATTGATTGATTGATTGATTGATTGATTGATTGATTGATTGATTGATTGATTGATTGATTGATTGATTTCAGTGTCCCAAAGAAACGTAGGACATCTAAAATACAACATGGTGGAAGGTATCAGATTAATATTGACGACTTGGGGTTTGACGGGCAGCCGATCGCGGCATCTGAAAGCCTTTTTTTTATTTCGCTCACATCGGAATCCGGCCGATGCGGGCGAGCTCAAAGTAACGTGGTCGTGCTTAACAGCAGAAACTCATAACTACAGGGTCCCTGAGGCGAGTCAAAAGAAAGTACAATATAGTCCAGGGCCCAAATTAACAAAAATAAACAAATTTCTTTCATTACAACCGCTCGTAAAAATAGCTACCAGCCAGTCAACATGCGGAACCTTATTAACGAAGCCGGCAGGTTAATAAAGAGAGCCAGTTACGAATAAAAAAACTTTGCAAATTTGGGCCGTTTTTTAAGCCCCTTTTGACTCGAAAGAAAAATTAGATGGATACACATTTCTCATCAGTTTATATTAAAGGCAGTTTGGGTAAAAAGGACGGCAATGGCATGCCACTACATAAACCAAAATGTCACGTATTTTGCAATTTATGAATCTTGTGAAGCCTTAAAGCTCATGAGAACTTCGACCAAGCAAACAAAATATTCATTATGTTTGATGCAGTTGGCAGCTTTGTTTTCTCGTTCATTTCTAGAAGCAGTACATTCTAAAAAACCTGCTCATTCGAAGTATTTTCCTTCTTCCACACGGTTCTTTTGGAATGCGCTCCGATGGACCTCTGGTTTATTAGCTAGCGTATACCACACATATCTAACCGTTGAAGTGGTCAGAGGCCTTATCGATGCCACGTTCAATAACCAGCGGCCACTATACTTGTTTTTCATGTGTACTACGGTAGCCGATGCGTGTCAATGTATGCAAATTATGTTATACTCCTCGAAATTCCACCACACTTACTGATATATCAGTAACTGAAATGATTCGTTTGAGCTGATATATCTCTAAACTTGGGCTCAATTTCTAACCCCGGAAATAAATCCTATTCACCGTATACGGTGAATAGGTTTGCACCAACAAAAACGATATTATAATTTAGTAGCCGCGAATGTCAACGACTAGATCTTTCTTAGAAATGCTATATAAATATTATGTTAATGTGTTTCTTATAATATTAAAGCTGCTGTTTCCATGTGATCATATAAACATTTGCTTCGGGATTTTATTCTTAACCAATAACACAACATGGCAAATGAAATAACCCGCTCTTTATTGTTTTTTGCTGAATAACGACTATGCATTCATAGAGTAGAACTGTTTGATCAGCGAAATGATTGTACTTACTTAACTATTTTATTATCAGTTGTGTTACTGATCGTATTTTATTGAAACTGTTCGTTATTACTCTCTTTCTTTTTTTTTCTGTTTAGTAGTCTTCCATTTGATATAACGTATCATAGGAGCTCCCCCTACAGTGTACTCTCTATGGGACCTTCTTCTGTACAATATCATACCCAACTTTGAGTGTGCTTTTTACCTGAATAAACTTCAAACTTCAAAATATTATGGCATTTGACATTGCCCGGAAAATTTACAGGGAATTCGTCTTGGAAATAATATTTAATCTTCGTCAACTTCTATCAGTGCGCATCAGCGGGCAACGAAATACTTCTAGTGAGTAAAGTGGAAAGTTGGGCTAGTTCGTGAGTAATCATCATACCTTGCTGGTGAAGCAGCGCACTGACACGGACACAGTGAAGACACACAAGAAAAGACGACATTCGCTGCCGTGTCGTCTTTTCTTGTGTGTCTTCACTGCGTCCGTGTCAGTGCGCTGCTTCAACAGCAAGGTATGATTATTAATTCTAGTGAGATCGCGTTGAAACCGATGCCATAACGAAGGCATTAGCGCGAGTTCAGCTAAGAGTTTTGTGGGGTCGCGTGCGACGGCGGTGGTCGATATGAACTGCGAGTGCTACGCAATGCGTGTAGGAACCCCGATATTGGTTTTAAATGCAATAATCAATGACTATAAAATTAGTTACAACAGCATTGGTATTTTCAACAGCCTATAAGCGCGGTTTTTGCAACCAATAATCCCTACTTATTGTTTCTCGCGTCACCTTATACCAGCTCCACGTTGGAGGTCAGCTGGCAGTTTGTACGATCACGGCTGCGAAACGCTGACGCCCCTGCGGGGCAGCGATCGTTAAGAACAGCAAGCCACTACCGCGCTCGGACAGTTGCTGCTGCATTCGACTGCGGCCGTGAGCAGGCAAAGACGCGACAACTCGCGTATAACGCTTCCTTGGCTTTCACGTATACGTCGCTCAGTTTGGCATTATATGTGAAGGATATGTTTTTTTTTTCTTTTTGACTGCTCATCCATATCTATACCTATACAATCGATTCCCAGCCTGCTCAGCCTAAATTA